>NW_005187510.1:629419-639741 GCF_000239375.1 Pundamilia nyererei
CCTCCTCCTCCTACTCATCCCCACCAAACCCACCCGCCCACCCGCAAAACCCCCTCCGCCGACTGCCTGCCCATTTGCTTCCTGGCCTCAGCTTGACGGAGGGGATGGGATCTGAACTCAACTTAGACACAGAGTTTCCACATTTCACAGATGGCTGGGAGAGGCTTTGCATGGAGGTGAGGAAACAGAGAGGGAGAAAAGAGAGAGTGAGAGAGAGAGAGAGTCTCGGCGGCGAAGCGGGGCCGATTTCACACCGCGGTAGAGTGCGCTAAAGCAGGCCGCCGTTAATCCACTCACTGAAGGGAAGGCCTGGAGCTATTCCGCCGCCCGACCGCCATCTCCCTCCACAAAGCCATAAATGGTGCATTATACAACTGGGCTTCAGAGACACTGCTGATATGCTGATAGGTGGCAGACAAAGACCAAAGCAACCACAGGAGCGGAGCCACATGCAGGACTGAGGGGCCTTAGTGCCGGAGCAGAACAGCACACACGTATTCCGCCATGGTCTCTCAAACACTGTACCTGCTGAGGTGTGCACGGTTAAGAGCGCTATATCTGTACTGCAGATCAGAGTTAGTTCAACCTCTGGATTCAGGCCTCGAGACGGAGACAGACATGCACTAACACTCCTCCCTCTTCTTCTGCTCTCCATCAAAATAGCCCCCCACCCCACCCCTTCTTTCTCCCTACTGTGAATTCATATCTGTAAAGTTACCAAATGTCTTGAAGATGAGCCTTTGAGCTTATGAAAGGCAATCATTCGGAATGAAAAGAGACAGGAAATATATAAACATGGGGGAATTTAAATAAATTGCCACAAAGAAGAATCACGGAGAGGGCAGCGAATTATGTAACGATAAGACAGCCACCAGCCTAAGCCACAAAATGAGATGTTTTACATGAAACGAACAGCGGTCTAGATTAGAGAGCCATCCTGTTTAGACATGAAGCCAATTGGGTTGATATCACATGTAGAGAAAATTTGAAAGATAAGTGGGAACTATGAGAATTGTTATAATCCAACTGTAACAAAAAGCTGAAGTATATTGGCTTTTCGCCCCAGAAGCACTGCACGATAAACATCTGCGATGAAAGAAGTTCATTACTTGTGCGCTGTGAAATGTAACATGCTGTATTATGAGTCTATGCCAACCTACAGCAAGGCAGCCTCTAAATGAAGCCTCAGCCATTTAATGGACATCATTAGGTGAAAACATATAAGAGATAATTATGGTAATTACAAATCCCTTTTATTCACCCTGAGTCTTTGACAAGAAGGTTGTCATATCAACCACTTCAAACAAACAAAGAGTTGTTGTCTCTTCCCCTAAATGATGTCCGGTTCCATTTGGATGGGAATTGTCTTCGGATTATCCTTTTTTTATTGTTTGGTTAGTGGCTCTGAATGGGCCCCGCGTTTCTTTCAGTGAAAACTTGATTAAAACAAGTGATTCACAATAGTAGAATTTGACTTGCATTTGCATAGCCACTTCATTACAAGTGAGACCTTGATCTTGAAAGCAGACCCACACAAAGCTAATGGACATGTCTGTTATGACTATTAGAGAAGGGCCCTCGCAGGAACTGAGGCCTCCTATTAAATATCACAGACATCACCGAGGGCTCCCAACTCCCGCCTTATTAAATTTCAGCTCGGTAACAATGGCTAAAAGGAAGAAGATGACAAACACTGGCGATATTACGGCCTATTCTGGGTTTGTCTTGGTTAAATCTGATCCAAGTGTTACTGTTCTTTTGCCGCAAAGGGGTCAACTCCAGAGCAACCCGAGTGATATGTGATCTAAACAGCAAGAGCGGATGAAATATTGGATGGAACATCTTTAGAGAGTGTCTGAGAATGAGGTTGGGGTAGGGGGTTGGTTTGGGAGGGGGTAGTGAAAGACTTGGGTGTTTATTTACAATATGCATCCAATCATCCTTTGTCACCGTTCCATGTTCGCCTTTTTTCCCCCCGAAACCACAAAGAAGAACACTCGCCGGCGATTCCATTTTTGGCCTCTTTGCTATACAAACTGGTAATATGGTGCCACCTTATCAGATCCCGCTTACAATAACAGATTCACTTCGAGTCAAAGCTGTTGTTTAACTTATTCAATCCCATGGAAAAATTCAGTTCAAACAAGTCAGGAGACATGTGCCAGTCCACAGCAGTTGATGATGTCAACGGGTCTCTGCTAGTACCAGATTCCTCCAGCACTTTCAATCATTCCTTGTGAGATTACTGGCAATAGGATATTACTGTACAAACTACGACCATGTGTCCTGCTGCCACAAAGCTTAGCAACATATTACAGTTTGTCAAAGCAAGCTATTGCAAGGGAGAGATAGATACAGAGAGGAGGAGAGAAGCCATTGACCTTTGTGTCCTTCATATTTGCCTAGCTTCCCCTCAACCCCAATCTTAAGAGTGAAATCATCTGATCCCAAAACTAACTGTCAACTGGCTTGTGATGGTGGCAAAGCCAGCAGACATCAATCAATCAGATTTTCTCCTCGTCTATCACAGGAGGATTTTTTTTCCCCTTCCCTGTTTTGCTGGAGCTTATCATCTGACCCAGTTGTTATCCTGTTTCTGAAGCTTAAAAAAAACTTGATTATGGTCAAATGTATGTCTCAGAGATTCACAGACACATCCCAGAAGCAAGGAGGGAAAAAAAAATAATATTATCGCCACAGAAATGAACACAGGATGTAATGATTGTAGCTTTTCAAAATGAGCCTCTTAATTCGACACTCATGCTGGAAATAAGGAGTTTGAGGCAGTTATCTTTGGTTTTCAGGGATGCGTGATTGTGTGAACCCGAGATAAAAATCCAATCTGATATCATAAGACAAAAAAGGCATTTGAGTTGGCTACAGCACTTGCTCAGTGTCAACAGTTTTTAGTAATTACTAGATAAGCGCTCTCTGAAATACACAGAAAAAGAAAATTGGCTGATTGTGAAATAATAGCAGCTGCATTTCTCTCTGGGTGTTTACTCTGTCACTTTCACAAAGCCCGCTTTGGAGATAATAAGAGACGCGCATTTTGCGGCGTGGCGTCCCTTCCGTCACTGGCCGGTGTCGCGCGGCCTCGCTCTTAAAACTGATTTTACAGTAAAACGCGATCGATCGTCATCAACCTGCTCCAGCCGCAGCGTATCGCCCCGTCCTGCCCGCTTCTGCTGCGGCGCTCCCCGCTAATCACACGCCGGCAGATGCGGCCCTCTGATCACATGATGTGTAAGCTGCGCTGTCAACAGCTTTAACCAGCTTTGCGATGGTGCAAATCAAAACACAGCCTCTTTAAAGTATTAACATGTTTTGAAGTTTGCTTTATATTTTCAGCATATTTGACACAAATTGTTTATCTATTTACAAAGCTTTGTCATTAGCGATTTTCCACCGAACCCTTAAGATGCTGCGCGTCTTGTGCCGTCCGTCTGGGGGAAAATGCTGATGTACAAATTGAACTGAAAAGCTTGTTACTTAATCCCCTGTTGCCACCTATCCCTTAACTATACAGCCTGGTGCATTTCAACCCGATGCAAAGTTCTGCATCGCACTAACCCCCCTCCTTCGCTTCTTTTCCCAACACATCCCCGGTAATTCCTGCCAAGCTAGAGATTTAGACTGAACAGCTATTAGGGTGTCACTTTCTGGTGTGCCAGCTACTATCCTTCTCTGGAAATGGTGTTCACCAAATCATCCCCTTTCATTATGCGCTCTCTTTTCTCTTTGTTTAATTCTTTTTACCCCCTTTTTGTTTTAATTAAATCACCATTCATTTATGTTTTATTTCCTGAAAGAATTTTTTTGTTACATAATGGCAAGTCAAACTCACAGCTTTGGCTAATAATTTTACTGTATATTGCTGACGACATGCTGTGACAATGCCTGCTGCAAAAAAAGAGTGAGTCACATTTCCAAGCGCACTCTCTTTCCCTTCCCTCATCCAAGATTCAGTCAAAAACCCAGCTATCAATTTTGACATATTCCATGAAAATGTTTTGATTCGCTGTAGCTAATTAAATTGAAACAAACAAAAAGAATCTTAATAGACACATAAAAGTTATTTATGTGCCCGGAATTGAAGATTGACAGGTTTCCACCCTTGGACTTTATTTCTCGCATGTGGCAAGAAGGCAAGTTCCTGCTGCTGTGGCAGAGTTGCTTCTCTTCCAGCTCTGGAGATGTCAAAGCATCACATGAATGTGACGAACCCAATATCCATATCAATGGTACATCAAAACCTCGGCACGGCGCAAAAATAACTGCGATACCTCAGAAGCAACCTCGGAAATCCCCTTAATTGAGCAGTATCTTCATTCCTGATCCATGTGCATCACCAAGGTGAAAAGGGACCGTGCAAGTTAAATGAAAGAAGAATTCATGATGTGTGGCGGCCTCTCTTACTCACCCTGGCTATTTCCCCTCTTGGCTGGGGCCAAATGGAGAATGTTAAATGAGGCAATTGTGTCCTGGAGGCAAAAAAAGAGGAAGAAAAAAGAAAAAAAAGCAAGAAGCAGACAGTGCCTCTGCTCTCTGCTCCAACCCTGAGGAGCATTTTGCAGCATGATGAGGTACATCCAAGCACCCAAGCTGTCGCTACCTAAATAGCTCAAGCCAGACCTAACTTCCTATACAAACAAGGCCACTCAAGTCTCCGCAGTCTGTATGTACACTGCAAATGTCTAACCAGGCTCGTACTTCACTGCAGGTTGAAAATAATGTTAAGGTCCTTACTGGAAAAATACGAACCAAGATAAAATATTGCAGATTTCAGGTAAGACCCTCAGACAAGCTCAAGCTGACTCGGTTACTCGTTACTATCCACATTACATCCAAAACACGTGTTACAATGTGTCCTATAATGTAGGCAACATTAAAGCATCACATGCTTAAAAAAAGGAAAAAGAAAGTTCCACCCTCCCCGTCCGACAGATAGTAAACACATTCTTACACAAGGATCCGTGAGTAAAACAAAGTATGGAACAACCATGTAGAACAATTCCTGAAAATATTGCTTCTTCAAAGATTATAATACTTCTTCCTCTACTGGTTATGGCCTAATCTACATAACTTCTCAGTCTTTCCAGTGGAAACAGAAGAAAATGGCAGTCACAAAAAGTACACATTTACATCCTCATAAGTCCTGTTTTGGCTGCGCCAACAATCTAAAATCAAAAACTATTCACATGACAGAGAAAGTCTGAAACTATTCACATTTGAGAATATTTTGAGAACGTTCATATTTTATCTGAACAAATGCTCTTAAGACTAAATCAGTCATCAACACCGCTTCACTAATACAGCTTTACATTATTGCAATATAATGAGCCTCACATACAGCAATTTCCCCAAAACACACTGTATGCTGAGGCCTGTAGAAACACCAGGATGTGGAGTGAGATCTGTTAGCATTCTGCGGTCGTGGCTGCAGGAAACTGATCTCCGCTGCAGTCCCACACTGTCAGCTATACAGACATACTCCACGGTGACACCTCTGATAATCAAAGCTTTGTCTGGGTCTTAAAAGGACGTACTTGAACAACAGCGAGACCAGAGGCCCTCTTTGCTGTAATGGCCTTTGGACATCAATATTTAAATCTTACATCTCTGTTGTGATTAGAATGCTGCCTTTCTCTTGTTGTTGTTGGGGTTTTTTCACCACCCTCTCTCCTGAAACAAAAAGGCGGCGGTGAAAAGGAAAAAAAAAGAAGAAGCTTAAATCGATGATCTTTGAGTCTAAACTAGATTCCTGAGCAGTTTGCCACTCTCAGCAGCAAGATAAGATAAACTCTCTTTGACCTAAGAGATGAAGTTGCCATGACGATCAGGGAGTCCACTTTCTCTATTGATATTTTGCTGATGTAACAACAAATGGAACTAGATCCTGCTCTTGATAATGGTGATTAATTAATACCAATATTGATCCCTACAAGGTAGAGACAAGGCTATTAACTTAAAGCAGGCTGAAAGTCAATTGTTACCCGAGGGCTCAGTGGGCATCATTGATATAAAATCTAAATAACCGGAGAGCAACACGGTTAAGGAGTGAAATGTGAAATTAAAAGAAAAAAAGGAAATCCAAGAACGGCAGGAGCGTTAGTGCAACGTGGTTCCGATTTGGACATTTCTAAAATTAACGTCTCGCTCACATCAGGGACCGTCAATGTGCCTGGATAAAAACACAATGGTGACAGTTTGAACCAGCGCTTATTGGAATAATAGCAGTGGAATTCAGGAAAGAGGAAGATAAAGAGGAAACTGTGTGAGGAAGTGACCTCCACCTTCGCAGCAACCCTGCCCACATTTCACACTGCTGTCCAGGCACCGCGGGCTACAGCCACAGAGACGGCAGGATTAGGCACCGGCAGTCCATCGGCTGCCAACCCCGGCTCATCCGACACATCACAGGGCAATGCTTTCAACATAAAGGAAGCTGCTACGCGTTCCTCTCCCTGTAGCCGTAGCATAAGCAGCAACAGCAGTGCTGTGAGCACAAAGACTTTCTCGAGCTACAAGAAGCAATTTTACTTTAGAGACAATGAGTGCGGGGAGAGAGAAAAAAAAGCATTAAAAGGAGATGACATTCATCTGCATTGTTGTTTTGTGTCAAAAGTGAGGAGGCAATTGGGGATCCTTCAGCTAAGACGAGGCAACGGCGCAAGCTGTTATTGGCAGGGAACAGATGTTTGAGGGAAAGTTGGCATTCAACAACCATTCTTCTTCTGACAGAAATCAACAAGAGAAACACGAGAGACACGCCGTGATTGTCACCCAATGAAAGGGAGACCCTTAAATATACAGGGAGGCTGGCATGCAAACATTTTTTGATTTTTACACCCCCAAAACATCTGACTGCTAGAGCTGCCAGCATTTGCGGGCCAAGGGTGAAAATGCAGCGTATACTACAACTTCCACAGCTTTCCATATACAAGAAAGCAAAGCTGAGCTCAGTTGTGGGAAATATGGATGAGGAGTCTGTACTAGTGCGAGAGAGACAGAAAAAAAAGCAACCCAAATACATCAAGCTAACAGCTCCAATCCTTCTGCTAGAGCGCGTAACCACATGCTCGTCAAGCATACTGTACATGCACCGATGTATACACAAGCAAACATACACACATACGCATAAATCCAGATACAGGATGTTGGCAGACAATTCAGTAAACACTCCCCTTATCCCTTACTAGTGTAATCTGCCTCTGATAAATGCCCCTCAAAGATAGAAATGTCACCTGATATGATAAACAGCATGCTGACGTTACATAAAGTGGCCTTATGCTAAGGAGTTGGAGAGATTAACTGTAGAGCAGAGATGGGAAAAAATGCTTTCTGTGATAAAAAGCAGACTGCTAGCTCTAGCAGAGAACCTGTGGTTCAGTTTCAAGCCGACTAGCTGAGAAAAGCAGGCGTTATGTTAAGAGTACTCCAAAAAGCTCTGTGCACAGTGTGTTGGATTTGCAGTAAGTTAAAGGTCAGGAACAATTGCAACCAAATTGCACACAAGCGGGTAAATGAAATATGTTTCGTCTCACAGCTCAGAAAAATGACAAATACGCTATATCAGTAAGACAATGCATGGAAGAAAATAGGCCAGGAGAGCAATATGTAGCACTGCATCACTAATCCCTATTCCAACTTTATCCATGAGGAATTATGGGTAAAAAGAAAAACAAAAGAGGAAAAAAGAAAAATATATTACAACCATTATTGCAGAGTGCAGCTTTATGGGTGTAAGATTACTATCGCATGAGTAGATTAAGCATCATGACAGTATAACATAGTGGTAAGCTCTGGGGACTTGTGCACTTGCCACTCAGGTGCTATACAAGCTTACAGTAATCACTACAGTACGGTGCTTCATTCTGGTCGTGTGCTGAGCAAAAGAGCACAGAGGGAAGGCAACATGAATTCTCAGACGGTCCATACAGAGGAAGACAGCAGTAAAAAGGGAGAACACTAAGTCAGTTTAATAAGCACATTTGACATTAGATGTCCACGCGTGGCCTCAGAGGGTGCTTCAATATGTTCCCATAAACAGTGGTTGGAGGCACGCTCCCTACATCATCCAGATTCCTCTTTAACGCCGTGAAACTTTGGGGGACAATTTTACAGAAAAATTACTCTGAGGGGGCCTGGTTTCAATTCAGCCTCTTCATATCTTTCCTTCCTATTAAGCATCAAAATGTTTCTCCTCTCACTACGAATAGAGGTATGGACACCACCGGCAGCCGGGGAGAGCTGAGGGTGGGGGGAGTAGGGGGGGGGGGTGTGGGTTGGGGGATGTTGGAGAGGAGGAGGAGGAAGACATAGAGGGAAAAGGAGGGAGGGAGAAGAGAGGACAGAGGAAGAAGCTTGGTGGAATTCACACATCATATTACAGCAGCTAATCGCAATCCGCAGAGCATCAGCGATATTTTCATCATTCCTGTCATATTCTCCTGACCCGCCTCGGAACGACTAACAATCCGGGCAATTTATTGGCATATTGGCACGGGGTGATAAGGCTAAAAACAACAGCAGCTAGCAGCTGGCCCCAGGAGATGAGCTGATAACATTGATATGTGCTCCCACACAAAACACCTTCACCACTATCTCCTCTTTCTATCAAACTATTATTACAATAAAAGTATAGAGGCCTTTTTTTCCCTCTTTCTTGGAAAGCCAACAAGGGGAGGGGGATACAGAAAGAGGAATATATATATATATATAAATCAGATGTAACATTTCAGAGAAAAAAAACAAGAGGAGAAAATACATAATTTATCACTGTATTATCGGGATATCCAGGCAGCCTAATCAAGGAGCACTGAGTGACTATTTTTTGCCTTATCATCCAAAGTGGTGGAAACGGAGAAGGAATTATCAGCCAGCTGCAGATTGCTGGGCTGGAATTTTAATGGTAATAATCGGGTTTCTGATGGTATATCTTCTCTGCTTATCTTTCCCATTATCTGGCCTTATCTCCCCAGTCATCGGAGCAAATTAATGGTGCTCTTTCAGCATCGCCTTTTTATCACCGCTCAGAGAGCACCCAAGGGGAAAGAATAAGCAAAATATTAAAATACTGCATAAATCACAATTTTAGATAACAGTCCAATGTATGCAGGAAGGGGGTGGGTGGGTAGGTGGTGTGTGTGTGTGTGTGTGTGTGTGTGGAGGGGGGGTACTGTGCCCAACAACCTTTTTGTCCTTTAGAATGACTGTCTGTGCTGACTTTCCGTGCAGTGCCTCCTCGGCCTTTTTTTTTTTTCCCAGAGTTCCCGCAGTGGGAGAGAGGATCTAGGCTCCTCGTGACCTTTTCTGCTTTCAAACCAAAAGCTTGATTATACGCCTGCACTCTGGCTCCATATTAACAAGATCTTACACATGACATACTAATTCGCCCAAAAAAAAAGAAAAGAAAAAAAGGCCAGGTCACAGTGACGAAAGCGGAACACACTTGGCGTTTGGGCTTCCTTCGCTCGACAACAAAAAAACATTCGGATGCCACGATGGGATTGGTCCAAAAACTGAGTGGGCCAGTCACGTCACACGCTGTCGTGCCTCTTTGTTGATTTGAAATGGTTCTGGTTAATTTTTTTATGTTAATTTTTTATTTTGTGGCGCATGCCGACAAAAACACAACCACCACCACTGCGATGTTGAAGACAGTTTGAAAATGTAAATGATGTCACTGCAAAATGCTTATTTTCCATGGAAAGTTAATGATATAGCGAAGCTGATGTATTCTGAACATTAAAGAGGAGAAACTAGGTCCATACGTCAAAACAATTAAAAGAACACACTTTAAAGTACAAACTGAAATATTTAACACGTTAAACTGGTCAATTTTTCATTAACTGATGTGACGTAAGTGTTCAGGAATTAAATGAACAATCCAGAATTAGAGTTGCTTATAAATCCCAGATCCCTTTGTCTATTTTTTTAATATATGTTTTAATTTATTTTTGCATTTAACCCAAAAATATTTAAAAGGTCAACAGAAAACAAGACGACACAAAATCTCTTCTGTTGCTGAATCTGTGTTGTACAAATGTCAGAAAACGCTCGTGTATACCAACAGGCACATGCCCTCATGAATTCATGCATATGAGCTCTGTCTTCTCTGTCTTTCACACACACACACAAACACACACACTTACATATGGGCACACAACCATTGTTTCTTATAGTCTAACCGTCGACAAAACAGTATCCTACTTCCATGTTACAAACTACAGCATGTAGTCTGCTGCCATTTCAACAGCAGCATACACTGGAGAAATTGAACACACACACACACACACACACACACACACACACACACA
>NW_005187510.1:640367-683946 GCF_000239375.1 Pundamilia nyererei
TTTAGTAATGCAATTCAAAAGCATTTTGGCCTTTTACACCAGTCTGGTGGTGCACCTTCATTCTTTCTGGCCTATAATTTTGAATTACTAAAGCTTAGGAGAGTCTCAACATTTAGCCAAAGTGATGCACACACATTTCTTGAGTAGGGGGCTGAATAACGGGATGCAATAACATCAAGCAGTTAACTCAATTTTTCTACAACTTTGCTTTGCAAGCGCTGAAACTTTTCGGCGAGAAGCAAACCGTTGGTTTGGGATTGGAAATCATCTCCTCTGAAAAAAACTAACAATAAAAAAAACACACACACACAGCGGAGGGAGACCGGAGCGTATGGACCGTGACAAGGCAACACATGGGTGTCGATAGTTGAGCGCTGCTGAATCAGCTCCAGTGTGGTCACTATCACAGCGATATTCTGCGAAGTCTAATAAGCCCGGAGACGCGCCGTGGCGGCTGCAGCACACCGGAGAGAGGGAAGGAAATAAAAAGAAACTTACGTTTGATCTGCCTGGGGTTGCTCTGCTTCCTTCGGGACATGCCTGCTGTGCGGCTGGTCAGTGAATCCAGGTGTAGTGCTGACAGATCGATAGGTTTTGGTTCATCCAAGCAGCCGGTTTGGATTTTTTTTCTTTTTGTCTGATGGAAATTTAGAAAGAAAAAAAAGAAGAAGAAGAAGAAGAAGCAGAAGGGGGGCACCAGTACTTTTTACGCACAAGTCTATCGTTCCGTCTGTCTTTCCTTTATCTTTCTCGTCTCTCTGGCTCTGGCTTTCTCTCTCTCTCTCACACACACACACACCCTCCCTCTCTCTCTCTCTCTCGCTCCCCTCTCTCTCGCTCTCTCTCTTTCTCAGCACCGTTCTCCGTGATGAGGCTGCGCTTCGCCGCGATCCGCACGGACTGACTGGGGAGGTGAAAGCGTGTTCGCGCTTTTGTTTGAAGATAAGGTTTGTTCCTCCCCGGGTACCGTAGCCGCGGCTTCGTGAACTTCACTTGATCCACAATTACTTTAACTTCCCCTTATTAATTAGCGTCACCGTTAATTAGCGCCCTGCTTTTTGTTTTGTTTTTTTAAGGGGGTAAATAAAAATCAGAGATGGAGACAAGCGGGGCTCCGGTCCCCTCCACAGTGTGGCTTTACAGGTTCAAATATAAGCAAAACACTAATCATTTGATTCAGACAAACACAATTTTTACCGCTTTATCTGAAGGAGGACATTTCTGTTACTTACCGCTTTACACGAGCTTTATTTAAGTGCCCTTTATCCTTTTTTTTTTCTTTTTTTTTTACATTTCTTTTGGTCATCTTAAAGACTGACACTCTAAAGATTATTTTTAGGGGAGAGCCATGCATTTATAATTTAATAATGAGCCTGAAACACACCAGGATTAACTCCGACTCAGTTTGGCCGCTCATTCTCCCATGATGCACTTGGATGCTCTGACCTTAATATGTTGACCTTTTGGCCAAGAGTTTAAAGAAGTTACATACAGTGCAGTTTTTGTTTGTTTGGGTTTTTTAACACACTTATATTTGTTATCAAAATTGCTAAACAACAATTCGTGGTGAATTACTTAAAAAAATATAAGCAACTTTTTTCAATTATTTTTTTTCTTTTCTTTTTTTTATTGTAAATATATTCAAATGGACTCTGGAACAGAGCTCCCCCCACTGATAAATTAACAGTTGATAAACTGTCAGTCAGAATGTGAGCGGCTTCTCATGCCTACAATTACTCTACCTGTTTGAGAGAAGAAGAAAATATATATATATATATATATATTCTGAATATTTAAAAAGAGCGAGACAGACAGAAAAGGGAAGAGCCTTGAAATCATTCCGATTTTGACTGCCATGTTCTGAATAGTTGCCCAAACTGGAAATCACTCTCTTCAATTAGCCAGTTGGACTGCCAAGGAAGACAAGCAAGTGGCCTGTGAAATTATCTTGTAACCCAATTCCACAACTTTGGAATGGAGTCTGAAACTACAGAATAATTTATGTGGCAGACGGGTCAGCGGTGGTTCACCTTGAGAAGAGCATCTGTCTCGCGAGCCTCTGTGATTTGTCTCTTCCTCCTTTGGTGGCTAAAGTTTTTTTCTTTTCTTTAATTTACCCCCCTTCTTTCTGTCTTCCTTATATGTGGCGTTGGTCATGATCCAAACGCAGTGATGTCACGGGACAGTGCTAGTCACAAACAGGGAATCTTTATCCCAGCTTTGTAACACTGTACGCACTCCGATAGTCTCTCTTAAAATTCTCATCTTTTCAAAACAAAGACCGAGTGTTAAACAGATAAACAAGCAGCCATTATTTTTTATGTCAAACACGTTTAAAGACACACAATAAACTCACAAGTAAAATCCCACTGAAACCTTTTACAAGATTAAAAATGAAGCAGTCGCCCCCCATCCACACACACACTCTCTCTCACACACACACTCTGTAAAATTACCATGTTAAACATCCATAAATAGCGTTTACAGGCCATATTAGGAACCCAGCACCAAAATCAATAATGATTTGTGGTAAGTGCAACAACACAGTGAGACAGGAGAGTCAAATTGCCAGCTGAAGATTAATTTAACGCTACTCCTAAATCCTCTGAGACTGGAGCTTGGTTCTTCTGTGCTGTTTCTGAGCCCCAGTGGCTTGTTTGAAGCAGACTTTGATTGACAGGTACAAATCTGCGAGAGGAAGAGAAAGCTTTTTTTTTTTTTCCTCGCTGCTCAGACCAGATGGTTGTGATAATTAACATGATACTGTTTCCATCGCAAGGGAAATCACTGACACAAGGTTGGTCATATTAATAGGTTAAGGTATACTGTAGGCTGTGGAGATGCAGTGCAGTGCACTCACATAATCAGATTACGGGGGGAAAGGTTGATTTAATGTGCTAAATCATTTGATTAAAACTGCCAAGTCACATTTGGGGGATGCCATTCAGTGTCAGGGGCAGTGGAGGTGGGCTTTCTGGTGGTTTCATCATGTTCATTAAAAAAAAAGGAAAAAGAATAATTACATTTTAGCATGTCTAGTACCTGCAAGCTTAAAAAATTGTTTTTAGGTAACAATTAAAAAAATGTTAGGTTAGCAGTGAGTGTTATTGGAAGTTATTGGCAGAACTGTCACAAGCCATCCCTGGCATTTTATTTTAAACCCAAGTAAATGTGTATCTACAAGCATGCTGCTGTTTCCCAAAAAAAGAAAATAAAAAAATCACACTTCAAAGCCTTTAAAAAGTGAGAAGTTGAATAGTGATATATATATATGGTTAATTACAAAAATACAACTATCTTGTCACCATAAAGGATCACCATAAGTAAAGTAGGTTTCTAATCTTCAAATGAAGAAACTCTGACATGAGTAAGTTCAGGGCTACTCCACTCAAAAAACAAGTGTGACCACCTTCCTGCAAAAGCAAACATCCAAAAATGCATAAAGGTGACCCCTTACTGAACCTCCCACCCCTTTTAATTTTCATACACTCCCTAAACGCATGTGACTGCATTATAACACAGCTACAAAACAGCAGTTAAATTTTAGGTGATATCAGAGTTCAGTAACATGACGAGGTGCTTGAAGTTGTTTAATAAATAATCATAAAATCAATGTTATCTGCGTATTGTGTTAATTTTATGACGGCCTTCAATGGAGTTATTGCCTCAATAACAGCTGCAGTCTTATACTGTTTAAGTGAGCTGCTCTAGTAACTGAGTAATATCACAGGGAGTCTGGCATGACAAATTACTAGGTTGATTTCTTTATGGGATCACACATGTCCGGTGGCAGTGGGAGTGACAGCCATCGTGCGGATAGGAACCTGCTCCTTAAAGAGCGAGCCTCAGCAGCTCAACTTGGACATCGGTGTTATGAGTTTGCTGCGGTGTCACCCTCTGGCTGTTGGGGATTGGTTTGTCTCGCGAGGAAGTGAGCTCTGTGTATGTGTATGTGTGTGCGGTTTTAGAATGATGTGGGATGGAGGGTTGGTTTGGCATGTACATAATAACTGTTTATGTCCTTGATTTATAGATATGCTTTATAAGAGAGGCGGCAGGGAGAAGAATGAGCTGTTCAGGACCAAATGAAGGCAGTTTTCATATTGTTTTTGCACAATATTCCAGAACAGCTTTTCCTTGCTTTCCTTTTTCCTTAAAATGACCTGCATGCAGCTCTGCAACGCTGACATCTACCCTCTAGAAAACTTTAATCTGCCAGTATCACAGTATAAATCTAACAGCTGTTTTCTGTTGCACTTTCACTACAGTGTGAGTGCAGTAGTGAAGCACAGCATGAGCTGCAGGTGAAAGTGCATGTGGACGTACTGTGATACTGCCTCATTTCCAGTTCTTTTGGACACTTCTTTAGTAACTATGACCTTTTTTCATCATGTATTCCATCATTTTAGTGGATTTGTCAAAGCATGTGACGAATAAAAGTCAAAACGAACTTTGATTGTTTAGCAGTGTGTGGCTGGGTTAGCAAAAGCTCATCTCATCGCTTTGTCCTCTTTTCAAAGCAGCGGGATTCTCTAAAGCTTCTTGTTTATCACAGCGATACACACTGAAGTGATGTTTAAATGTTAGCCGGTGCATATAATAACTGTCTAGACAGTATCGTGCATCTGGTTTGCAGTTCAAGACCAGTGTTGTTGGATCATCGCAGCTAAGTGCTGGCAACCTCAAATCAGCTGTGTATTTGCTGACACTTCCCATTCCCCCCGCGACAGATGACTTCAATCACTCACTCGTGCTGTGAGACGGAGTCAGCCTGTTCTGAACGGGCGCTGCTCGAGCTGTGATACTGGGTTGTTGTTGTCTTTCCTGAGTAAGATGTTGGTGCTGATGCAGGTTTGTGGCTGAATGCTCCAGCTCTCCAACCACCCCCACCGCCACCACCAGCCCACCTCACCCCACCCCACATCTATCCAGCCAGCAGCTCCAGCAGCAGTGAGCAAACAGATGTCTGAGAGAGTGCCCACTCCGCTGGCCGAGCTGCCAAAACCACCCGCAGCCCTGGAGGCCTTTGCGCCAACACTTTCCAGGGAGGCTTCACTCTTCTTACCTCTATCCAGTGCCCCCCCTTCCCCCTTTATCATCTTTCGTTAACCGAGGGAGATATGCTGTAATGTACAGTGTGCTTTGAAACGGAGCAGCAAACAAATACAAAACAACAACGACAAAAAGACGGAAGCTTCAGAAAGAAAAAAAGAGTGAAAGAGGGGGAAAAAAACAGCAATCAAAATGCCACACAACCCTAAAGCATTTTTAGAGTACACCAAAACATGCAAGTCTAGAGAAGTGATGAAAATACTAAAGAGGGCGGGATGAACAAACTTTGCTCCTCCCATTGGGAGTGTGTAAATCTGTAAATAAAAGGGTTTTTTTGTAAAAGAGGAGGAGGACAAGGAGAAGGAGGAGGGGAGAGAACCACAGGGCAGCATATTCTTCCTGCTAATCTCAGTGTCTTTTTTTATGTGGTCAAAAGCTGAGATCGTGACACCTCCAGGGGATAACCGGCAAGTCTTTTTATGGATTAAAATCATAAATATCCCTTCTTGTTTAAAGGAGGTTCACTTCTAAAAATAAATAAATAATAATAATAGGGTTGCATTATTAAGAAAGTAGGAAAAATGATCTGACATTAGAAGGAAAGCAGCCTGTGGAATGAATCAATGAGGGAATGAATGAATGAGACTCTCACATCAACCCAAAATGACCGTTAATAATCTCTTACGATATCCATGAGAAGTTATAGTGTCTCATTTTCTACTACAAAATTGTATTTTTAAAATGATCTTCATAAATATATATTATCCAAATTAAACATGAGGGGAAACCGATTCAAGGTCACTGGAAATACGTTTAAGTCTGAAAGTTTGAATCAAATTTACTCTGAAGTAATATTTTTTAATTTTTTGACACAAAAAGACTTAAAAATAAATTTTTAATAACAAACCTGTTATTCCAGCAAACTAGATCAAGTATTTTCTTCTTCTTGCCCAAATAAATAATAATAAATAAAGGCCAAAAATCTCCACAGTCACGTCTTGAGGAACTTCTTTTCTGGAGCCACATTCATAAACCTGTGACACAGACACGTACTCTATGATACTGGAGAAATTAGAGAGAAAACTAATAAATCATGCCCAGGTTACACACATCTAAATTTAACAGCCGCTGTCATTTTTGATCATCTGCGTGCCAGAGCATTTCAGGACTTCCCTTTGAGTCGTTTCATGAAAAATGACCCTCACTTAAATACCCACATCCCCGACTTTCCCCTCAGCTCACACATTTATTTCTTCTCTTGAATATTTTTAAATCCGTCGACCTCGGTGTCCAGAGGAAGCGCACCAGCTCTCAGCTGTGCAGCTGAAAAGTCTTCAACCCCTAGATCAGACAGGGGCTGAAGACTTGTATTTTCATTTTCAGCTGAATCTAAAAAAAAGGCCATTCATGAGTGTGTGCTGATGTTTAAAAGTCCATCATAGTATTCTTTAATATTAGAGGAAACCAGGGGCGTAAACATCTTCCCTAGTGCTTGCATCAGTCAATATGTGCTCTACGTTATAGTTCACTGTAGTGATTTTGTCCATGCTTCAATACAGCATCGTTTGTAAGGCAGAGGCTTGTACACCAAAACGTCCAAATGACAAATTTCCTGCTTCACACGCGAGCCCCTCATGTGTTTTGACATCTTGTGATTTAGCGTTATTCATTTTTATGAGGTCAAGTAAATTATATTTGATGTGTGTAGTCGACCCCCTCCACCCCCTCCACCCCCTCCATATATGCACAAGTAACTGAAGACTCACAGCTGAACGCAGCACTATAATACAGTCTGTTGATGTATTTTATAAGTGTGTCTGCTGGTTTATTACATATGCAGAGGCATCAGTGCACAGCAAAACGGGGGGAAAAAAATGCATCAGTATATTCACAGAAAGGCAGGCCGTAGACAGCTCAGGAAATAAATCTACATCTGCCAGGCTCCATGCAAACAGCAGAGCCACCCTTAATGGTGAAACCATCGATGAAAAAACAGATAAAAATATTAAATATTCAGACATTCCTTTCAGGCAGTATCAAAAGCGTCCAGATGTGGGAAGCTGAAGTTGTTATCATGAAGCCAACGACAGGCATTGAAAGGAATTCCTCTGAATTTTCAACCATATAAAAGTATTTTATGGCATGCAAATAAATGGTAATTTTTTTTGACTATGGAGGGGGAAAAAACATGCCAATAAACCCTATCATTTGGGACTATAACTCCACAAACAGGAGACACTTTCAATTTGCTTTGCCTGTCTCCCCGCGTTAGATGCTTGCGATTGCCGCGAAATTAATCCATTTAACAATCTGTGGCTTAAATTTGAGGATTTCCAGTTTTTTTAGAATATCAATAAGTTCCAATTGAAGAGAGGATTCTTTTGCAATTCAGGCATGTGCGGGCGATAACGGCAGAGTTGGCATGAAGAGAGGCAAAGATGGATTAATTATGCAGAGAACATGGAAATTCTGCTTATCATCGCTTAGCAAAGGAGCCCAGCTCACATAATCAGAAAACGAGGATGAAGAAAAAAAAAATAACAATGCAATGGCACCTTCCAGCCCATCATCTTACAAGTTAGATTTTTCCTGTAATTAAAAAGTAACATACAATTAAATTCATATCTCATATACAGACTATGAGTGTGTGTATACGAGTATTAAATAATTGCATTGGGATATAAGTAGTGAAGTTAAAAAAAAGGGGAAGGAAAAAGAATATTTTAAAAAATCTTGTTTCACTGGGGGATGGCTCCCCTGGGTTGGATTGAACTACTTAGAAACTGCAAACTTAAATTATCTCTGGAAAGCAAACAAAGACAAAGGCTAAAGAGGGAAGACAGAAACTGCTGTGTATTTACTCACTTGTGTGGTTTTTTTTGAGACATGCTCTCGGTGCATTTTGCAAACAAGAATAATAATGTCTAAAGGCAGTTCTGGCAAATCCCCTCTGAGGATGCATGATATGGAAAGATATATGCTGCATTTTTGTTTCTCATTTCATGTCGTCTCCAGATTTCGCCATCGAGCGTTTCGAGATGTCGAGGAGCTGTGTTCAGCCTGCCAGCCTCTGTGAGAAGCAGCTAATGTGTGCTGAGCTTAGGCTCACATTTTCTCTTATTTCTTAAAGATTAAACTGTTAATGTCGTACGGTGGTTACAAACAGATGAGAGGCTTAAAACCTTCTTTTCTGGGACACCTCTGATTTTAAGGAAAGCATGAAGGTTAAAGGTTAATGGTGTAGCACATCAGGGTGGGCAGACTGGCAGCTGCCGTTGTCCCTCACATGACCGATCTTATCCGATCTAAGATTCCACCAGTGAGTGTTACATGCTCTTTTAGCTCGGTTCTCATGTTGCATTTGATATAAAAACGCATCTCATCTCATAAGATGGCATAAGAGCGCTGAAAATCCTACTTGACACATTCTTCAGACGTGCCTGCTTTATTTTCAGGTCAGTGCGATGCCAGAAGTTAGATCTCAGAAGTAAGTAAGTATATAAAACGATTCAGGCTCACGCCAGCCTTTGTTCAATAATTGTTCTGTCAAGGGCTTTTAGTAAAATCATAAACTCCAGCTCCTGCAGCATCTCGCCCCATCATGACTTTTTCGGCTGATCCCGAGAAGCCAATCCCTTGAAACTTCTCGAATCGGGCTTTTATTTTTCTTTATCCGAGATAGCTTTCCAGTTCACTTGCAGATTGCGGCAGCCTTTCAGACGGCACACCTGTTGCTTGAGCCTTGATTTCGCTTTTTGATCAGAGGGCCCTTTGACAAAAGCGGGAAAGAAGAGGCTGAAGAAGAGGGAGAGGCAAGAGAAAAGATCCTTATCGAATGCTCTCCACCGGACAATGAATTTTCCCCCACCATTCAAATGTATCTCCAGAATGCTTGAGTGATTCATTACAGCAGATTCTGAAGTGTGACAATGGACCTCAGAAATGAGTGATGCTATCTTTTTGCTGATTTCATTTCCCTGATCCTCCTTATCCCTCTGGCCTGTGTACCTCTATTAATTAGAAAGTAGGGATTTCCACTCATCAACTGATGGGTTTCATGCTCCGCTCTGTCACAAATCTCCTGTCCACGCTATCTCTCTCCTTCCAACCCATGGCTGCCTTGGAATGTACATACTCCAGCTCAGGCTTCAATCTCAGCAGCAAGTCAGGGTGGCTTTGGCGATTCATAAATATTTATAAACCGATTAAGAACGAATAATAAAGTTATAAGACAGTGGTTGGTTACCCTTGAACAGTACAACGGATGACTTCCTTAGAAGGGGAAATGTGATCAAACGTGCCGGAAACGGTTCTTTCTCACTATCTTGAGTGCAGAAACCATGTGTTTGTTATTGTATTTCTCACTCGAGCGACCTCATAAAGCAATTAGCAATGTGAAATTTATAATGATTAGCTGCCCAGTGATCAGAATGCTTCTAAATATGCAAAGCGCAGCAGTATTGAGCAGTTAAAGCAAAGCAGAATTAAGATGACAGACAAGGACATTTTAACCCCTGTGCTTTGTTGACAGTGACCTCATTGTTTGTGGGATAATTACAATTGAAAAATTAGGGGTATGTTTCCTGCAAGATATAGGAACACACTGAACTGCACGGTAACGCTACAGTTTGCAACAAAAACAAAAGTCATGGAAGTGAGCATAAATCATTGTTGTTAAATCAGGTAGACTTTCTATATTTTACAGGCTCTGCTGGATCAAGCATGTGTTGCTTTTACTGTCCTACAACAAGTGCCTGAATTTAACTTTTTGACTCACTGGCCAAGGGGTCTTGTAGATGAAAAAGTTTACCAGCCGTGCAAATATTTAACCAGCTAAACTGATGAGTAGGCTCTCTGTGGTGTGTACACTTTAATTTGAGTACATGAAATAAAACACAATTAAAGTCGAAGCTCAAAAATTTAAGCTAAATCTTTTCAAAATTGTTTGAAGGCTAACTGATTTAAACCTGAATGCATGAATTCCTGATCTGAAAATTGTAAATGTGCAGAATAATAAAACATAAAATATAAAGGTTTCATACACATTAAATGTTTTTGATCATTTTAAATTAACTTATCCCTGCTCTTCATACTCCGCGGGTCTTAATCAAAGGACAAAAGCAGGTCATGAATGACACCAAAATGCAGTAGAGACTTTAAGCATACATTTTTTTCCCATAACTATTTCAGTACAAACATTTACCTGCCAGTGCATATCCTCACCTTCATGCATCCAGTGGGGAATCTATCTCCATTTGCTAATTTTGGACCCTCCAAGTTACAACCCTTCCTGAGTTTGGACAGCGTGACCTGGAGAGGCCTAACTCCCTGTTATACCTCTAAGGAACAAACTCTTACTGAAAACAGAAATCAACCCTGGCATACTTCTAAACCTGCAGGGGAATGGTGCTGTTTTGCTTTTTTGTTTTTTAAAAAAACATCACAAGATTAGGAACAGTTTTAGCAAAACAGTGTTTTCTGAGCTGTTTAATATAAGAATGTCTCCAGAATCCCAAATAGAAAATTAGAGGTGATTCACGGCAGCCTTATTGGTTTTAACACTGTGTTGGTTATTATAACAGAGATGTGTGTCTCAGCGGTGGCTGTTATCTAGAATTATAGGAAACATACCCCAGTGTATGATACACATTCCATTTGAGCTTGTCAGTCTTAAATGGTTAATTGGGATTTTGAAAATGTGACAAATCTCATGACAGTGGTCATCTCTTATTATAAAACACCTGATAAAATAAAAGCAGCAGTCGCGAGAGAAGAAAAATAAAAAAGTTTGAACCTGAAAACTATAAAGGCTTTTTACCATCAAAGCGAAAGACACATTGCATAGCTCTCAAAGTACCTTTTGCTAAGGTTTTTAGGGACAGTCTGACTCTTGAAAGTGCCATTAATTATTAATGATACCCAGCACAGCTGAAATGGCCAATTTCCCTGTTGTCTCTATGACTAGGAGGGTGCTTGAGGGCGAAGACCTGCAATTAGCTGTTATATGTGGGTGGCCATTCTAGACAGCATCAAGTCTTGTTAGTAGCATGACTGCAGAGGAAAGGAGAATGAACCCCAAGACTAATTATCCTTTCCCTCTCCCTTAAATATGAAGACATTAAAGTTGATTAGTCTTTCTAATTAGGTTATGCTTTTTGATACCACTTGTGTTTTTTGCTTCTGGCTTTTAAGTATGATAATCTCTTTATTTTTTATTTTTTTTTTTGCATACTTGCCTGCAAAGTTATTCTATTGTACTGGCATCATAAAGGTAGGTGCACATATGAGACCTGTCTATTCTCTCTTGTCTTCCTACCAGTCTGTTTATCTAAGTAATAAACTATTTTGTTGGAAAGAAAAATCTGCTTTTTAGGTTTATTTCCGCATGCAAAGTGTATGCCACGTCTCTCTGGAACAAAGGAACAGTGGGTCGACTTGTACATGCATCGTGTACGCTGAGAAATGAAACCACAAGAACCACTTAACCCAAGATGGTGCTTTCAAATAAGAGCTAAATCTGATATGCCAACTCCTCCCCGCCTTTTGCTACAGCACACAAGGACATGACTGGGCAGAAAAAGGAGAGTCCTCATCTG
Organism: Pundamilia nyererei; assembly: GCF_000239375.1. Classification (NCBI taxonomy): domain Eukaryota; kingdom Metazoa; phylum Chordata; class Actinopteri; order Cichliformes; family Cichlidae; genus Pundamilia; species Pundamilia nyererei. The sequence goes on from NW_005187510.1 coordinate 652,016, forward strand.
TAAGATTAGGTTTGGCAACTCTACGCCTCTCCTCTGGATGTCAGATCAGCAGAGTAAATTATATTGAGATCCTCTCAGAGATGACAGATGAAATCTGTCTCTTTGGGCTTGACGTGGAGCTGCAGGTGATACATGATATGTGATAAGGCGATGATGTCACGGCCGCAGGTGGCTCCCTCTTCCCTTCTCCCTCCCCCCGCCTCCTCCTCCTCCTCCCCCCGCGTCCCTTCTACTTGTGTGTAAAATGGCAGCACTGTGAGCGGCTCACAGAGAACTTTTATCTCTCCCCATCTGTGTGGTCTCAGGCGCGATGATCTTGGACTCCAGCCATCTCAACCTTCATGCCATTTAAGAAGAAAAAAAAAAGACGGGGGTGGGGGGGCAACAGGAGGATGGGAATATATAGAGGGGGGGAGGCTGTGTGATGCGGCTTTTGAGTTTCAGGGCAAGCAAGCAGCTGTCTGATATGTTTTTGTGTTGCATAAAGCCATACACTGTGTCTAATTTAAACTGAGTTTATGTGTCACTTTGCATTATACCATTCATTACTTTGCAAAAATGTTTGGTATTCGGAATATTTTCTTTTGGTTGTAAGTGCATTTGTTTGGCACATTAGTTTGTCAAAATAAAATATATGACATAATGGGAATGAAAACAAAACTAAACCCATAACCTAAAGATTAGTTTGTGGCACATAATATGAAAAAGAGAAAAGTATTGCCCCCTTTTTTCTGACATATCAATACAACCTTTCCATATGACCACCAGTAATCCTTCCATTAGCTTGAGCTAACTATTTGAAATGTTTATTCAATTTATTTAGCCTACATCTAGTTAATTACCTTTAATGTTTACATTTGGCTATTTCAGCTGTTTAACTTGACTGCTGTTTCATGACGAGACAGATATAAGTTGGTTTCTGAAAACAGGCATTTATCACATTTTTTCTTTGCTGTATCCAGCGCCAGAAATATCACAACTGCAACATTTGCAATTAAAATACTACAAAGGTACACCATATAGTTATCCAGGGAATGACAACAAATGAATTGAACAAACATGAAACATTTCTACAAACAGAAAATTCACTTTGTTGGCGACATAATAAAAGAGTCTCTAGTCTTTAAAGGTTGTTTTTTCAGCAGTGACTTTAGATATATACAAATATATTAGATAGATATAAATAACTCTAAATAGATATAAAAAAGCATGATGCCACATGGAGGACCAGCTGTCCATTTATGTGATAAGTGTCAGTCTGAGGCTTACTGTATTTTTACTGTAACAAATAAATATAAGCCTACTATAAATCACATTTAACCCTGCATTACATAAATTCTGTACATGCAATATAAAGTTAAACTGCTGCCACCAGTTACTGAGAGCACTGACCTTTAACTCTATTTTGTGATTTCCTCATTTATACACAGTTGTTAAATTTTGATTTGGTAATGTCAAAGATTGCCGTGCATCTGAGAGATTGACTGGCCAGATATTTACAGACAGAAAAATCTAAATTTGAATGAAAAACAGTTTATTGATGTGAAAGCGTCACCTATGATTTACAGGTCTTGATGAACTACATAAACTGTAACATGATCTGCGCAGACAGTTGATGAAGTCTGAAGTCTGTAAGTGAATTCTCCTGTATGTCAGTATCAAATAAAGCAATGGTGGTGTTAGGCCACAGCTAATGGACAAGACAGTATTAATGCAATGAATTAATTAAAATGCATAGAGCATTTAAGTATGATATTAATATCAGACATTAATAATGCAGTAATTGATTAAACTATTATATTGCGTAATATTGAAACTATGTTAACTAGTTAAACAGTTCAACAGTTCTAAACATGTATGTCAGAAGCTCCAAAGTTCGAGAAACAAAGCTTATGGGAGAAATGTTTTTCATGTTTTACATTATGTTGTTTCATTACATTTATAGTTCAGCTGTTCGTGTTGTCTTTTACTAAACTCCATGCTATATTAACAAAGCTGTGACACCAAGAGTGCAGTGGGCTGTGGCCATCTTGATGAAGAAGCCTTTGTCGGTTTAGACATGTGTCTTACCAGTGGTGCACTGTTCTAACTGTGCAGAGGAACATAAACATGAATGATTAAATCATTCCGCCCCGATTGAGCTGTAAGCTGCAAAGACAAATTTTTAGCTGATCTATGTTAGTTCGATTGCGTTAATTAATTGAGATGTCCACATACCACCTAGCAACTCCCCCCCCACTCCAGATGTAAAAGTTTGATTCCCAAACTGGGTAACCCGTGCCGCCCCCCCCCCACCAATAAATAAATAAATCAAACAATATAATTTGAAAAAAATAGTCAAGTTAAGTTCTTAATGGGTTCACTCAGAGCTAGAATACAAGGGAGGCTATTTTCTTGCCAAGCCTTCCTGAACAAACAGGTATGCCTGTAGTTTTTTGATAGGGACATCTTCACACTGCAGACACTGAGTAGAGCTTCAAGGAGTTATCGTTTTGAAATGAGGAAAAGTAAATATATGTTGCTTGTCAATAATTAAGATTGCCTTGCCTTTTGTTTCTATGCAGCAACTATGTATGTTGTTGTCAATGTGCCATTTTGGACTCAGCTGCACTTCAGAGATATAGAGGCTGGGCATGCTGTCTTCCCTGTATTGTGATATTTGAGCTTGGCACTGTTCTTTCATGTTAATGGATAAACAGCGACTAACAGTATATCGACTCTCAGGTTCTGAATGCTTATACATAAAATGCCTTTAATATGGACTATAACATCAAATATTGTTTAAAGGTTACTCCATACAGTAATGCTAGATTTTAATTAAATTCTACGATTGTCTAAGCAATATGAGACAGGAGGGCAGCTCTAAAGCACAACATTCAGCTAAATAGCTTTGAACTACAGATAGTTTACATTAATTAAACTGGATTGAAAGTTGTTTAATCAATTTCAGAGCCCTAAACGGTAACAATCAGCCGCCTGCAGTTCATGTGTGTTTGTGTGCACGTGCACGTGTGACGAGTGTGCACGTGACAGAGTGTGGTCAAAAAGAGATGAAAACGAAAGCATTTGTCTGTTTGCAATGCTACCAGTGGTGCAGGCGTATAGGGTCTCACTAATTAACCTCGACGTTGATAATGTGCTTAATTACTTTATATTGTGATTTAGTTCCTTCCTAGAGGTTATTCTCTCTTTCAGATTGCAGAAATAATCTTACATGCCTCAAAGGTGTTGAGTGGAGAATGCAATGCCCCAGTGAAACGCCGGTGCGAGCCGGCATCTGTGGATAGACTTTGTGATTACCACCACATTGACATCAATGGAAAGCGTTTGACACCTGGCCCAGAGAGAGGGCAGCATCAGGGCTGCAAGAACTTTGATTAAATGGAAAAAAAAAAAAAAAAAAGATGACAAGCATAGTCAAGGGGGGAAAACTTGATGTAATTTTGTCTGATCACCACACTGGCCCTGTGTCCTATCAGGCAGAGGACCTCTCATCACCTTTAAATTTCTCTGGGCTCATGAAAAGACCAGACACAGGTTTGATAAAAAATGAAAGAAAAAAAAACTATGGCAACACAAAATGGGGTGAAATGAGACTCTGATCCTCTGCCTTTTGATATCTGGTGGAGTCACTATGCAACAATTTACTTAGTAGTACAATTTTAAGTCCTTTGAATTTGGATTCATGCAGACCTGCAGAGAAGAAGGAGGTGAGAGAAGGGATACAGTACGCTGAACTACAGTGTACCGAACTAAAAGTGAAAAATAAAAAGCAAGTATGCAATTTTATATTTTACATCCACTTTCCATAAAGGCTTTACACCTTCCAAAAGGAAACTATTGCCAATAAGGACAAATACAAATTGCAGTAGTGTCGTATTATGATGACAGTGGAGCGGCACTAAATGTAAAGAAAACACGAGTTCATTTCAGGGTGGTTTAATTACGGGAGAGGACATTAAAAATTATCACAGTACTGAAACTGAGGAAAATCTGCTGAATACACCTTCCCTTCGTAATGACATGGGATTGTTCATAGATAACAGCGCACACCTGCATCTCCTCCTCCCTCCGTGTGCACACGCGCACACATTCACACACTGACATATACACACCCGCTCACCTCCCCCTTTTTGTTTGTTTTGTTTTGGGCAGTGAGGATAACACCTGCCTCTTTCCAGTTAATGGTCTTTTTAATTCATGGCTCAAACCCATTTAAAGGCAAACCCTTTCACAATTTGCTTAATTTCTGATGTCATTTCCACCCTATAATTACTGTTCTCTCCCTCATATTTATCAGTCAGTGTACCTGCAATGAAAATATAAGACCTTGACACCACTTTTGCAGAATCAAAATACTATTTAATTTGATGTCTTTGGCCGTCAAACAACATTGTTCGAGGGACGTAATTAGGACAAATTTATCTTCTTTTTTTTTATTTTGGGGATATTGCCAAGACATGTGGGACCTTTATGATAAGAAGGGGGAAGAAAACGTTTGAACACCGCTGCCCAGTATCTCGTGGTTATTGTGAATGGCTTTCTGTAAAATTAATGGTGTGTGTTGGGTGGGGGGTGGTGGGGTGGGGGACTGCAGTGTGGCCGTGGTAAAACAGGATGCAGATGTGGTTACAGGGCATCCAGGTAAGGAAGCAGTCATTTCCTAAACACACTGCGGATACAGACCCTGTGCACACATTCACACACACATGCACGGTGTAAATGCAAGAGACAAAATAGGAATTTGGATCATTGTCGTTGTTCCCTCTTTTGTCATTTTTGTATTTTGACCCACTTCACTCTTCCCTCAACACGTAGAATTTATTTTTTTGTAAGGGTTTTTTGGAATATGAGCTCGGTTTGCTTGATGCCTAATGTCACTCTTTTACTGAATCAGAGGAGGGAAAAAAGAGCAACATGAAATGTCCTTAAATGTCCTGTATTGCATGTAACACAATTATTAATCAAGCCTTGACAAAAAGAATTATTATATCCACGACCGTAATGTGAAACCTCTTCACATGCTCCTAACACTTGCACTTGTTTACTTCCCGTGGACTTCGATTGGACTGCACTGATCTATATGCACATGAGGAGGAATATGTGCAAGACAACTGCTCCCAGCAGAGTGAAAAATTACTCTAGGGGGACAAACAGATTTTTGTGAGGTTGTTCTGCTTCTGTGTACAGCCAGATTTCCTGTACACAACCTGCTATATGTTATGTTGTCAAGACTGATATTTTTTTTTCTGCCGCAAAGGAAAATTAATTGCGAAGAGGGCCGAGAATTTGTTTTCATATCGGCTTGGTAGAGCTGAGTGCCAGGATGGAGGAGGACAGCTGTGGGGGAAGGCTGGCCGACCCGCTGCCTTCTGCCTCTCCCATGCCTAGCTGCACAGAGTCTGTGACAAAACAAGCCTCCAGGAATACTGGGCAAACACAGAGCCTCTCAGTGGGATCTGCACTATTTCCTGAGAGTACCACAGCCAAAAAGCTTCACACTTCCTACTGCCTTCTCTTCTTTTTCCTAAATTGAATTGTTGCTTCCATATCACATCAAAGATATGGGAAAGTCATGATCAGAAAATGCCTGTTCAGTCAGCGCCTTGCAAATAGGAGCATCACTCAGGCAAGGAGGTGAAATTGCAAACAAACATGTTCTTTTAAAACGCTTTGGCAACTTGCAACAAGAAATAAGGTCAAGCATGTTGTAAGTGATTCCACCTCTTCTCAATCTCCGTGTGCTCTCACTGTACGAGGCTGTTGAGGCTCAGCCAGGAGAGATGAGTGAGATAGTGGAGGCTGAGGTAGGAACCATTTTCACACTGCCACAATTACAGCAACCGTCATTACATTGCTCACTCTTACTCAAATACAGATAGAAGCCCCAAAAAATTATGCGCAGGCTAGGAGGAGAAAGTGGCTCACTTCTGTTTGCTAAATTAATCGCTTCCTAAATGGCTCCAGGCCAGGCAAAGTTAACATTTGCAGTTTCAAAGGTTTTCAGCGCTTGCAATGAGCCATGAAATTACTGCATGCCGTCGAAAATGGCAGCTGATGAAAAGCCCAAGGAGCAGGTCCCACAGGCAGAGAGAGCTTGGAAGTGAAATCTTAAACACAAAGTCTCATTTCTGATTCGGATCATGGTGAAATTCAGAACCAAAACTCGGAGAATGAGTGAGTCCATGTCCGAAAGCAGGACAAGGTTGTGACAAGACAGATGATGAGCAGCTGTTTGCGGCCCGGCAGGCTTGTCCAGTAGTCCGAGGAGGCAAAGCGGAACGCAAAAGGTTGGGTTGAAGGAGAGTAATGATGATGTTGAGGTGCTCAGCTGCAGCCAAAATGGACTGACCCAAATTAGGTTTGATTAAATCACAGGAGTGACGCTGCAGTTCTGCAGACATCATTAACATCAAAATGATTATGGCGGAACAGTTTGGCTCAGCTGCTAGAACACTTCCATTTGCATACTGACTGAAATAAGCTATAAGCATGTCCAATTACATCTGAAACACAAAAGAGCTACTTCAGAACCCATCGCTTCTCTGCTTTACCTTTGTTACATTTACATCTTTTAGGATTTGCTCACAACACGCCACAGTCTCAAAAATAGGAGACACTTCAGTGGGATAATTTTACCTGAAACAGCCCATGGGACAGGTTTAATAACAGCATTTCCTTCCATATAATGAGATTTAAGTGTAGCGAAAAATAAATATTATCTCATCACTAACACATTATAATCAGATTTGCCAATTTCTTGACTTTTGATTCCACAAATTCCTCTGTAGCTGGGTAAAAACATACCTCTGCTCCTACTGTGCCTGGGATTTCTAGCTTTTTCCTTGCCAGCAAAAAAACCCTCCCCCACATATCAATCTGCAATCATAGAGCCTAGCGGACACTTTGGATTGGAGAAACTTTGACCTATTTTTCAATATTGGAGTGACCAACCAATTTAGGAGCCAATTTGATTTTTTTTTCATTAAGCATGTGTGACATGAAATTAGATCCTCAGTTAGTTGATATCTGGAAGAGTTGGAAGATAATCATTTGATGTCCTGTGTGTATCTCCTTAAAGAGTGATAGTCTGCATACTCTCAGGCTAAAAATACTCACCTCAGAATATTTCTTATTTAAGTCAAATCCAAGCACTGGCATGGCAGCTGTAATGTTAAATTAATTTTGTATGATTTGGTTAAAAACAGGGGGGAAACTCTTTGCGAAGACATCACTTATTACCGCTAATAGAATTTTTGAGTATGTTTATCTTGCTGTTCATGTATTAATGACATTTAAATATGTTATGCCTCCACCATGAAACATTAAATACTCTATTGTTGGGTCAAATTTGGAGTGAGAGAGAAGAGGTTGGTGTTTATAAATGAGAGCTTAATTAATTAAAGAATGCATTACATTTTAATGGTGAATTGTTAACACGCGCTGTAGCCTCATTAATATGTGCCCCATGGGGATTTCAGTGCCATCGTTTCACCAGCAACCTGCTGGCTGCAGGTCCTGTGGCTATTTTATGGCGGTGGAGATTGATAGTTGACAAAGCAATTAATCACACGGAGGAGCAACCATCCTCACAGTGGGTGCAGCAGCAGGAGGAAAGCTTGCTTACATTCTTTAACAGCGATGAGCTAATGCTGTATTTTATACAGTTTGAAGTAACTTTGCTAAGATTTGAAACTGATGTTTACATAAGAAAAGCTCTGACTGTTTTAAATCCCTTTTTTTCCTCCGCTTGAATCTACTGAGCAGATCCTCTTGCTATTATTTATAAGGCTTGTTTTGAAGTGAATGTGGGGTTTTTTTTTGTGCTTACAACATTTAAAATATGTATTCAAAATTCAACAACTTTCCATTGGAGAAGCCACGTTCCAGTTACAACCACCAAAAACACAGTGCCTAGAGAATCTGTTTACAATAAGGTGAGTGTATCTGGCAGAGTACACGTAAAACTGTTTTGTAGCAATAGCACAGATGAGTTTTGATATATTTGATCAAAATAATAGTTTCAGTTGTATTGGCTTTTGTAATCTAGGTAAACTGTGAATCGACACTAAACTGTAAATTTCTAAGGTAATAAATCTGTTGAGTCAACTTATTGGTGATGTGATTCCACTTCATCATAAAATATGTATTTTAAATATATACCCGAATAATTTTGTACCTGCTAGAGCTCTGTTAACAATTGGACTTTTGGAAGCCAAGCACTGTATTGCTATGTGTTGGAAAAATCAAAAAATATGTGGACTATCTCAATGGCTTAATGGACTGACATCTATACTATCTATGGAGAAAATAACTTATACATTAAGGAATAAACTGGACAAGTTTTGGGCTATATGGTCTAAATTCTACAACTTTCTGGAGAGCTGCAACATATACACTGTGGACTTAACAGCCTGAAACTCTAACTTGATTTGTATATCTGTCCTTCCCTTTTGTTATGGTTTGCTTTATTTTTGTTTCTATTATTATATTGTTTCTGTTGTTGTTGTGGTTTTGTTTTTATTTATTTATTTTATTTTTACTTTATTATTTTTTATTTATTTATTTAATTATATTATTATTTTTTTTGCTCACGGTGCATCATGTAAAACCGGTTAAAACCAATAAATAAATGTTTAAAAAATAAATAAAATTGTAAATTTCTTTAAAAAACAAAAAGATTTTTATCTACTGCCGGATATATTAACACATAATAAAAAGCATGCTAACATTAACAAAATAAACCAGCAGATATTTAACAGCATAATAAACATCATGTTGATTTATATGAATTAAGGAAAGTTTGTCACTGATGTTGCTGAAGTTGCTGTGATAGAAACAAAAAAATAATTAAACGGCATGCTTGATTACCCCCATATAACCTTTTTATTTTTCTTCATCTATAATTTCTATTTTAATATCTATAAGATACTTCATATATATTACTATTGAGATGTATATATTGTATACACTGTAAATACCATATATTCTGTATGACTGTGCTGTTTGCACTATGGCACCAAGACCATTTCTTGGTTTGTGTACAAACTTGGCAATAAATAATATTATTTCTGATTCTGAAGCGACCAGCACCAAATTCAGTTTACTTCCAATGCACTTGGGCAGAGGCACATTTATAGATAACATTGTGTAATATGAATATACAGCAGTAACATATAAATAAAAACCTTCAGTCAACAGTGCCTATAATAATTGCCATTTGTGCAATTTGTCTAATAGATTCTATAATTTTTCCAAGTCTATCAAAAACAGTTTTGTAAGACAGCCGAATGCTGCGAGGACAACCTCACAGCATGTGCAAACATGTTAACATGAACTTAACAATGCCATGCTGACTGGCCAAAGGGCTTACTAGTCCCTGTGCCTCTTGAATTGTTTAAAACTTGTCCCTGAACCCAGTTGCTCTGTAGACGCCATTTTCTCTCCTTTCACTCCTAATTACCATAGCCTCTCCAGAAAGTCCTCTGTTGCTCCATCTGTCCCCTCAGCCACTGACAGAGATACTCTAATCACCTCACATAGCAGGGCTCACATGGGAAAAGACTACACCAACCACCATACTGTCTCAGATATAGAGGCTCCGCTAGATGCCAACACCTCACGGGGGGTAAGCTATAAACACTGGCCGCAGCCTTGTATGGGATATGTTCAGTGATGTGTGCTGAAATGGAACCATTTCATGTTACAGATCTCCCACACAGCCCGACAACACTGATGCCAAATGGGATTTTGTATGAAGTATATGTGACATATGTCGAGTGCATTGACAGTCCATCAGTAGCTTACATCAAAATGACATTCAAGGGATGAATCTCTGTTTTTGGAAGGATGTGGCAAGTTTACATTAAGCTACATACTGACATGAAATACGACTTGTGAGGGAAAACATATTTTAATGTTCAAGACTATCAGAAAAATGGATCAAATTGAGAGAGAGGAAGAGAGAAGAGCGGCTTGTAATTGGAAAAAACTTTATTTTCAACCCTGCATGTGTTCTAAAGCCATGCCTCCACAGATCCATGTATTATTTAATCTTATTCTGCATGCCCTGCAGCTTCATATCTCGCCCTCCTTGTATTTGATTCTGTTATTCTCACCCAGGTTGACACTTCCTGACTTCTCATTTTTGCTTCTCGATGACTTTCATGTGTTCTTTTGTGGGCTGCTGCAAGTTTTTCCAGAACTTCTCCTAAAGCAAAAAAGAGAAACTTTCCGGTTCAGCTAGAAAGCCTTCTCATCTTGGCGGAGGAGCAGCCGAGGCAACTCTCAAATGATGACAGCCATCGTGAAAGGGCAGATAAGCCCGTGTGGCTTTGCCTCTGATTGTATGTTCATCTCATTCTGATCCGGCCGCGATTCTAAGCCCCTGTCTTGCAGTCCTCACTCTCCCAACAGTTGATCTTCTGCATGTCATTGAAATCGTCTTATAGCTGATCCAGGAGACAGGGGGAAAGTGGCTGTTTGTCACCCAACTTCAGTCTTGGCAAGGAACTTCTGCTATGTTCTTTTCTTTTCTTTACAGTGTGACTGACTGGTCAGTTAGACAAAGTGTTTTCTTGTGGTTTCAGTAGAGATTCTGGTTTCAGAATACACAAGCTCCAAAGAAAAACAAACCCTTACACACTCGTTATTTACAAAAGATCACTATGGCTTGCATTCAAGGGCTTCTTTTGGTTTGACATGTCTTTTTTTATTGACCAATGATAATGTGATGGCATCAGCCACAAAGGGGTAAATTAGTCCATTTTTCACTTTATTAGTTTGCTTTGCAGTTTTCTTCATTAATCATTTGGTTAAACCTAACACTGGTATTATGAGGCGCGCACATAGTAACATTGTGTGGTTTTTCTAAAATGTTTTGTTATATTAATTATGTTTCTCTTTCTTTGAGTTACCTGGGTTTGGGCGGTGGCTGTTTCCTGTCTGGGCAAAAGGCATGGCTGAGGACTCTGGGGACAAAATGCCTGGCCAACCATGGGCTTACCAGGAGCAGGGGTGTTTTAGGTTTAGTTAGGTTATTCTGTGCTTAGTTAATATTAGTGTGTGTTTTTGTTTTCCCCCCCTATTGTGTTCAAATGGTTTGGCCAAATCATTATAAAAGCTACCCTCATGTGTCTTTGTAATTAGGTCAGTTTGTCAGTTAAGTTGTGTCTCACTTTGTTTTGTTTAAGTTTCTGGAAATTACTTTTTGTAGAGTTACAGTATATTTAGTTGACCTGTTTTATGGGCCTGCTAAGTATGGTTTTGAATTTTGTTAATTTTGGACTTTTTGAGGGTTAAAATAAAGAAAACCCCTTTTGAAGATATTTTTTTGCCTGTGTCCTCTTTGCTTTGGCTGCTTGGTCCCTCACAGATAATAACCGACCAAATGTATGATGCTGTTTTAGTGTTAACTTGTTATCCTGGGTCTTGGATGCAGGGTTTGAAGGGTTATTTATTTATTTATTGCTTGCTTATTAGAGATTTTATGTGTGGTTTCTTTGTCAGTTTATGTTCTTAGTTCATTGATTATAGGTTGAGGACTTATTGCTGTTTTGATTTCTCTCTTCATTCAGGTACCTTGTGCTTTCGTTCCTCTCATTTCTGAATTCTTTTTTAATGTGTTTTCAGTTGAAATTCTCACAGATTAAATATTCTAACATGTATTTTGTATCCTTGGTTTCTTACTTTTATTTTGGGGTTGTTATTTGTTCCTTCAGTGTTCCTCTTTGTCTCACCCTCTTGTGGCTCCCTGCTCTTTTAGGTTCAGTCATGTCTTTTATTTCCCTGTTTATTGTTATCCACTTCCCATTTTACTTTGCTAGTTAGCTGTCTTCTGTGTCTTGTGCTCAGTTTTACTGTTGTCTGTCCACACACTCTGTTCTTGTCTTTTATCTCGACCTGTGAATCCCGTTGTTGTCTTCTACGTTTTTCTTGCACTGTCCGCTTTTAAAGGTAAAGTAATTTTTTAGGTTATTTAACAGAAAAAAATAATGTTGTATTCATAAATATACATTTATTTTTGTGTAATTATGTCTTCCAATAAACTGTTGTTTTCTCATAAATGTAATTAATCCATTAAAAATACATAGGAGGAGTGGGGTCCGCTATGTTGCAGCCAAAATGAACATCCTTTCCGCCAAATCGGGTTTTAAGTATGTGCCTAGAGACTGGTATGCCTTATAAACTACTTTTAATTTAAAGAATGCAAATAGCTCTTTCAAAACACATACAGGCATTCATCATTTGTATGTGTATATTTTCATCATCTCTTTCTCATTATGTCTCTTTCCATTCCCTTTTTATCGGTGTCCTCCATCACTGTTCTTCTCCCTAATTTCCACCTCATACTGTTCCTCCTCACCTCAAGCCTCATCTCCTAAGCTGAAGTTATAATTTTAACAAATTAAAACAATGAACAAAACTGCATATCTATTTTCAATATTGTCACAATTACTGATTGCTAGCAGATTATACACACGACCCTGCCATCTCTGGACAGCTGACAATGAGCTGAATAAACAACTACAACAGCTGGTTATAAGCTAATATTATGCTGCTAAAATTAGGGTTGAGTATCCTGAGAATCATACTTTCCCTCTGAAAAACTGTTTGATTACACTGTCATACTTTATGAGACTTTATTCATTAAGTGCCTGATCCAACAATGTTAGCTCCAATTCAAAGAAAACTTCACTAACGCCAGCTAACAGCAGCTAACGGCAAAAAAACCACAGCACTTACCAACAGAAAAGTTCAGCATATCATCAGCAAGTCACCTCAGTATCACTGTCATTAAACAGAGGTGAGCTTCACTCAAAGTTTAACAGCCTCCTCCAGAGTAAACAGACGTGGACACATATTGATACCCAGTGATGGGAGTAACGGCGTTACTTTTTTCAGTAACAAGTAATCTAACTAATTACTAGTTCTATCGTTACAATCTCTCTGCTTATGACAAAAACAAACAAAAACAGCCCTTTGTGTTGGTGGAAAAATGCACCATGTCGACCAATCAAAAAATGATATGGCAACATGACATTTGGTTGTTTAGGAAGAGGGGGAAGTTTTAAGAGTGAGTGAGAGAGAGAGAGAAAGAACGACAGTAGAAAAAGAGAGAGAGTTTAGAGATGTGAGATATTTGTGACGTTTAGCGTCTTTGGAGTGTGAAGTTAATTTTTTGTCTTGTGTAGTTAGTGTGTAGTGTTGTGGATAGTTTTGTGTTGCGTGTCAGAACAATGAGGCGACTGATGAATTAAAACAGGAGGAGTGATACACCTCCTGCTGTCAGACCTGCAGGTATTAGGTTGTGATGTTCTCCTTTATAGTGGACAGAAATTATTTTTTTTGGAGTGGCACAAATAATTTGTGTGGCATCTTACTGAATGCAGAACAGCTGATGGTTATGTGGTAAATGGCTGCAAATAACTTTGATGTTTGCAAAACTTGTGCATATGATATTAAAATTTACAATTTATATTTACATTTAAAGTTATGAAATATGATTCAATAAACATATTTGTGGTTGTTACAGTAAAAATCTAACCTTTTCTACTCTGATTTTATGGTTTTTTTGTCTGATTTTAGATCAGTTGTGTTAGTACAGTGTGTCAAAATGAAAACACAACTGTAAATTCAGACACGTGAGGCTGTGCTAAAAAGAATGATACCAAACAAGGCAAAGAAAATAGTTTTTAAAGGTGTAATGTAGAGGTTAAATTAAAAGTAGTTAAAAATGCCCAATTAAACATTTTTTTAAAGTAATGCAATAGTTACTTTTCAAGTAATTAATTACTTTTAGAATCTTGTAACTCAGTAACTAACTCAGTTACTTTTTTGAAGAAGTAACTAGCAACTATAATTAATTACTTTTTCAAAGTAACTTGCCCAACATTCTTGACAGGTAAAAAGCGAACTGACAGCAGATGAGCTACAGTTGTTTCTCCTGCAGTGGCCACCGCAGGTAAGATTATCCACTTGAATTGGTAGAGTGAAGAAAATGAAATTCAGCTGACTGTGATCTTTAATCTACTGACACGTAATGGTGTGATGTTCAAACGCTACCCTGGGTCCTCAAATAAAACTAACTCTGAGGCACTGCTGAAAATTGTAGTCCCAATTCTTTTAGCTCCAACAAAATGGTCATTGTAGCTGTTCTCACATGTGTTACAAAATCGCATGAAGAAGAGGATTTAAAAGGGTCATCGTTTGTAGAGTTTGCCAGGGAGATAGCTAGCTAGTTTATATCTAATGATGAAATACCATATTATGAGTATTTACTCTGACTCTATTCTAAGTATTTCTAAAAATAACTAAATGTAAATGCTCCTATAACTTAGGCTGGAAACAAAGATGGAAAATTAAACAGTAGCAACAAATGTTATTATATACAGTATCAGGAAACGGATGCTTAAAATTGACCAAACCTTAGCCAAGAGAATGTCTTAGATGATCCATTCACACCACTAGGTTATATGTTGCTTGGTGGTTTGGATTACTTGCTATGAAATAGTTCTGATCCTACGCTTAATTTCCAGACTGAAATTTAGTTGGCCTGAGAGTAATTCTTTTCTGAATTATTTAAAGTTTTGGGAGATTTAAATCCAGAAATAGGGTAGATACTACTTTGTTGTTGGATTTCAAGTCTGTGCATCACACAGCCTACATTTGGGTCATCCTGCCTGCATCTCAACACAGAACGATCACCTTTATAACTGCATCTTCAGCTAATCAAGCAGCTCTGTTCTTTCGCACATTAGCATGTTTGGCTAATTGCAAATGTTATCATGCTAACATGCGCACAATGAGAAGAATATAGAGCATTTGACTTTTTAGACTTTACCATGTTTTCTGCCAAAGTCTGATGATTAGCATTAACCAATAAACAACAGCAACAACAACAACGAACAATATTTGGGATCAATTTAAAACATGACCTGCTGCTGGTCTAAATGTAAAAATGATAAATAATTCAAGGAAAAACTTGATGAACCTGAAGCTGATAAAAAGCAATGGGCAACCCCCAGCCAATAAAGAAATGAAGCCAGTGGTTCATCCCCAATGTCAAGCTGTCTATTAAGTAGGCTATATTGTGTTTTAGGCATGTTTTAGCATTACAGTGAATTTGTCTCTTGCTAAGCTAGCTAGCCAACACTAGCATTTGCTGATAACGAGCCCTCTCATCCTAATATCATCATGTTCATCCCTGTTTCTAAAAGCTCTAAACATGGATGTAGCTTCTGGGTCAGAAAAATAAAGCCAGTGCCAAAGTGCCTTAAACTTCCATTTTCTGTCCAGGTCACCAGAAGGTAATAGTTTTGGTTGCAAAGACTCTTTTAGTCCTATAGAGGTCTATGAGCAAATAGCTCTCCGTCTTCAGCTCTGTAAGCATTTTCCTGTTGAGTTTATGGGTTCGGTCACTCATTTTGGCTCATACTGAATACAAAATTAGGTCTATTTTGTAAATTCTAGTCATATTATCTGTGGTATGAATTGATTAACCACTGAGATGGTGAGGGTGGAATTTCAAGCCCTCAAAATGGGATTTCAGAAAACAGTGGCTGACATCTTGGCAGCTATACCCATGTCTTATACTTTCTATTGTCAAATTGTCTCGTTTAACAGTGGTGAAAATGCCAGAATCAAGGCTTAAAAGCAGTAGCTTCCAAAAAGCTGTTTGGCTATGTCCACTTTTATATACAGTGAGCTAAACTATGAGCAAGAGAAGGTAAAACAAAAAATTAAATCACCTAAGAAGTAACAGCTTAGTCAGAAGAAGCGACTGCGATGCACTTAAAAACACAGATTGATGAGATCCAACAGTGTAAGTATCGAAGGGCTGAATTTATCTTTAAGGCAAGTGAAGCAAACAGGACTCTGGAAGCAACTTGAAGCTCCTGAGTTGGTGTAAAGTGATACAGTATAAAGAAAGCTG
Source organism: Pundamilia nyererei (assembly GCF_000239375.1). Taxonomy (NCBI): domain Eukaryota; kingdom Metazoa; phylum Chordata; class Actinopteri; order Cichliformes; family Cichlidae; genus Pundamilia; species Pundamilia nyererei. Next base: position 667,950 of record NW_005187510.1, read on the forward strand.
AAAGGTTGTTTCCACTTCAAAAGGCACTGCTCTTCCACCATGGTTATCAAAGCTTAATATTTGATTTTAGTTGACCATTTTCCATTAAAAACATGATAGCCACTGTAAGAGTGACAGACCCAGGCAGAGGGGGCACACACCCACACACAGACACCCCCCGCATACACACAGGGAAGTACATACCCTGCTTACTAGAGTGTGTAGGCCGAACAGTTTCCTTCACTTAACTTGACATTTCAGGCTGCACTGTCTCTGGCGGGTCCTGTGTGGTGTCACATCTATAGCCCCTGCTATATGCACTGCTGAACGCCGTGGGTCTTAAATGAGATCCCAAAGGGAAAGCAGAGCTGAAGGTGAGCTGTGGAGGAGTTGAAGAGCCGGGGAGGGGGGGCATTATCTTAGCCACTAATGAACAATTGTATAATTTCTATCAAAAGCAGTCATAAGGCCTGTTCAGTCTTATGGTATCTCCTCTAAATACTGTCATGATAAAGGGACTGTTAAAAGAAGAGAGCTGGTGGGGGAGTTGGGGAGGAGGGGCTTTGGAGCTGTCAAGAGGGGCCACTGTGGTCAGGAGGAGCGCTAGAAAGGAAAGTCTCTCCGCCTTTATCTGCCATTTCCTGCTCCCTTCCTGGCTACATTAATAATCTGTAAGAGCAGAGAATCACGCACGGCTGTGAGAGATAAAACACGAATGACAAAATATCAACTTCCTGCTACAAAACTCAAAGCCGTTATTAGAATATCAGGCACAGACGGTAATTAATTTAAACTTTAATTACTTCCACTGTTCCTGTAGATTAGATCACAGGTTTGAGATGGGTTATTAAAACAACTAGGGAAATCTGCAATGTAAAAAAAATGTTAATTTCTCCAACCCCATCTCTTAACCTGCTTGTTGAGTGATGCAATTACATCTTTGTGGTGCAGACAAGGGTTGATATGATGTAGATGAAAAAGACACTCAATCACTTTGGGTGCTGGAAGGTTTTTCACATCCAACTCACAGATATCTAATCAGTGATTGTAACACCTGAAGATGAAGTTATGATGATTTCATGTTTTTCAGATATATTAAAAACTGATGCAAATCACAAAATCTTAAGTGGATCTTAAAATTAGGCTTTCGGTTGTTCCAAAAGAAAAATCCCACTGTCATTTTTTGCTTTATCTATCATGATAATATAAAATTGGTTTTGGATTTTAATTAGCATTCACAGAAACATAATTTAGACCCCTTAGGCTTTTATTTCAATATCCATTTCATTATGTCATTTCACCAATGTGCTGTTTTTAAATGAAGGAAAAAATCTGAGGCTCTATATGTGACTGTAATCAGGGCTTTTTGCCTTTAGTTACAATGACTCGTTTCAATGGCTTTTCACCAAAGCTGTAGGAGAATCCTTACAGTGTAGTGCTCTTGAATGAGATGATGTTCAATATTTTTATTAATGGGTATAGCTAAGTTTATCCATCCATTCACTTCCGCTTATCCTTATCAGGGTCGCGGGGGGGGGGTCGCTGGAGCCTATCCCAGCTGTCATAGGGCGAGAGGCAGGGTACACCCTGGACAGGTCGCCAGTCTGTTGCAGGGCTAACACACAAGGACAGACAACCATTCACACTCACATTCACACCTAGTGGCAATTTGGATTATCCAATTAACCTATCCCCACAGCTGCATGTCTTTGGACGGTGGGAGGAAGCCGGAGTACCCGGAGAGAACCCACGCAAACACGGGGAGAACATGCAAACTCCACACAGAAAGACCCCGGTCTGACGGTGGAATTGAACTCAGGACCTTCTTGCTGTGAGGCAACAGTGCTAACCACCGTGCCACCGTGCTGCCCTAGCTCAGTTTAAATTTGTGTAAAAAAAATCATTAAGCCTTTAATGTTTCCATGTAACTTTGAACAACGAGCCAAATAACTGCTTGGATATATATTGGATGTTCACACTCACGCTTCTCCAGCCACTTTCTTTATAGTACACATGCATGCACACATACAGTATATATAGATATTTTTATATTTGATACATAATTTTCAACTATGCATTCATGTACTGCATTAGAACTGAGTTTCATTAGTGACACAGCCTTAACCATGGAGTAAACATCATGGGGGACCAACTCTAGGTCTACCTGTTGAGAGCCCGAGTTCTGCAGCCTGATGGGAACAACAGATTCCTACTTCGGGCAGGAGGGTGGCTGGAATACACTTTTAAAAAGATGCACATATTAATAATGAAATAGAGAGACAGTAGCCTAAAATTTTTGACAATGATTACGATAACCCACAGCACTCGAGGCATGTCTTCCACTTCCAAAAATGATGCACAGAAATACAGGACTGTAGTACTGTAGTTGTTATAGTTGTATTCAGCAACCAGTTGTTGTTGGGTTTTTTTGTTCATCTAGTGTCATCACCACTGCTGTAGTGGAATGAATAGATGTCTGATGCTGACACTAGCACATCAACAATGGCTAGCTACCCAGTGTTAAAGTGTTACCTGTATGACTGTGAAATACTAAAACTTTATGAAGATACTTTATTATGTAGACTGGAGCAACCAGGTATCAAACCACCAACCTTTCAATTAATGGAAGACTTTCTGAGCTATGAAGTTGCCTTACACAGAAACTGTAAAGAAAAGTTAGAATAGGGCATTGTCCAGATCTTTGGAGAGCTTTTACTCAAACAACACCGTTATCATCCTGACTTGTTGACTTTTGGCGGCCCATGACGAGTCTGTAAAACCTTTCTTCCACTTTTGAGTGATTTTATCAAGTTCTAAAGATTTCCGAAACATATGTTGTGTTTGTGTCCATGGGGTTTAATATGATGTCGTCCCACCCTTGACAACTATAACAGCATCAACTTTCCAAAAGGTTTAGGAGTGTGTTTATGGGAATTTGTGACCATTCCTCCATAAACACATTTACGAGGTCAGACACTGATGTTGGACAGGCGGGCCTGGCTCGAAGGCTCTACTCTAACATCAAAGATGTTCAGGTTGAGGTCAGGACTCTGTGCAGGCCAGTCAAGTTCTTCCACACCAAACTCGTTCATCCATGTCATAATGTGAGCAAATACTTTTGGCAATACAGTGCAAATAATCCTTATGACCCAAAAGTTCAGGCTTCAGACTGCTTGAAACACTCAATTTCAGGCAGTTTTCTTCTGCCTTTGGCACTGTATGATGTCAACAAGAGTGGATATCTTAATATGGTAATCTTAAGATTTGTGCACAGAAGCCCCATCTCACTCACATTTAAACTTTTTTTTATTACAAGCAACTAATCAGAAGAAAGTTAGGATGGGAAGGGAGCTAAAACCGCTTATTTCAGATAGTGAATGAAGTAGGGAGCTGCACTAGTATAAAATAATTATGCTGAACTGTGAATCATAAAAAGCTACTTTAGTGGAGTCAAAGAATACAAATGTAGAGCTGGAAATGAGAATAGTAAGCCCAGTTTAAATGAACCTCTAAATTCATAAAGGGGCCATTACCATTAATGTGCAATCCATAGATATCAGCACAAGATATGGCAAGACGTGTGTGCAGCTACAGCGACCATGATGAGCCCTTGATTTTTATTATTTTTTTGGCAGTTAATAGCTATTTGCATTCAACCATGTGCCTTAAATCCAGCTTCGTATTAGTAAGATGACTCCATATCAGTTGATTCAGTGCACAGTTTCTTCATCAATCAGAAACACATCAAACGCCTTTTCATACTTTGCAACCTATATGCAAATAATCGGCTGCGAATGGCAATATCATATGGAGCAGACGGCATATTTGCTGTGGGATTATAGAATGGAAAAAAAAATGCATTGCAGATATGCCATTTCAAATTAAACATGCAGCATTTTCCCAGTATCTTTTTTCCCCCCAGATAGTCTAATTAATTTACTTCAACTATAAATAAATATTTAGTTCCCTCATAGCACAGCACACAGGGAAGAACCAGTTTGGTGCATCAAGTCTTCATTATACAGTAGTGTTCAGGGGTGTGTGGGAACAGCTAATCTTAAAATCCTTGCCACACAATAAACAGAGTGACAGAAAGGCAGGATGTATGAGATAAGTCGCCAGTAATGAAACTAGATGCCAAGAGGAGAGGACAGTAGACAGAGCAGAGGGGAATGTTTAAAATAAGTTCAAGAACAAAGATAAAGCCCAAGGATGATGTTATCTGCAGGATTGAAGAAAGCGTTTCAGTAACAGAATGGTCACAATCACTTAATCGGCCTGACTCCACCCAGAACCATCGCTGTATTCCATCATATCTTATTTCCCCTGCACCAAACAGTCAATTTTCACTTCGGGGAGTGTTTGCGTGTGTGGGGGTAACATCTGAGTAAAAGGGTTACAGAAAGCCGTGATGACTCTGTCATCACGGAGGGTGGCCTTGCATTACCAACTCTCAGCTCTTCAGTTCCGCTCCAGTCGCACTGAAAAAGTGTCCAATCTGAAATATGACATGTTATAGGCCAAGACTGAAGCATTAAAAATGTTTGGTCCCGGCTAAAATAAATAAGTATTTTAACAAAACCCACAGCAACAAGAACCCATTCTGTTATTCTCGCCACACTGATGCACAGTTATTACGTTTAAAAAGCCCCCCAAAAATCAGCAAAATTTTTTTATGGCCTTAATTTTTATGTATTGTCCTGAGAAGGAATACATCTCATTTAATCACATCTAAACTTGCACCTAGAGTTTCCATTTTTGCTCTAGTTGTTTCAGTAACCAACTTTTCATGTACCTTGGGAAAGTTCCAGCTGCTGGGGAGGGGAGAAAAGTGCAAAATTTTCCATGCAGTGCAATCATGTCGTTATTTTTCTGGGAGATTTCCTAACTAGTGTCATACGGACTAGCATACTAAAAGTTGCACTTATAGGCACCCAGTCTACAAGCCAATGGTGTCATTATTCTATAGACTCCACACTGTGCAAGCTATATTTACATCATCATATTCATATTGGAAAGTAATTGCCGTCACCCTGTAAAGTAAAACTTTCACATTGCTTTTTTTTTTTTTTTTACTAATTTGAATATTACCGCAGTCACTGTGTGAAATATCACTAAAAACACTCAAGAAAATCTGTTTTAGTCTGACCCAGACTACAGACTTTAGACTCAAACACCACATGAATAGAACAAACAAAATATGTAATAATATATTGTGGTTACCTTATCAACACAACAAACATACACTATCTTATGCTGATAAAACGGCGACATATATTCTGTGTTGTGTGGCTCCCTTTAAACTTCCTTCCTTGCACTCTGATCTACCGCTGTACTGTACAGCATCATCTCCCCCAACAAGCTTATTTCTAAAAGCTGCCGAAGCTCTACTCAAATCCTCTAGATCCCCGTCCCTGCTGGGGCCAGACCGCTGGCCAAACTGAGATCCTCAGACAAAGACTGGCCTGAAACTCCTCCTGATTTGGACGGGCACATGGCTGCCACGCTCCGCAAACACCATAACACCATCTCTGCGCTCATTTGTGAGGCCTTTAGCTATTCATGAGTTTGCGATTAGCAGGGCTTTGGTCTGATGGCAGCTCACCAGTTGTAAAAGTCGGCCTGGACAGTGGCCCCCCTCTGAGAGTGGCTGGTAACTTGGCCTCTAATGTGCCGACCTCACATGTACCAGGCGAGGCCCTGTCGGCGTTGCAGGACCAGGCTCCAGTAATGCTGCTTGACAAGCATTTTGAAAAGATAATAACGCCACAGGCTGCACAAATGTTGAAAACCCGTGTAAACATGGCACCAGAATGGAAGTTAAGGCGACATCTGCAGTCATCCATCGCTGATACCTGCATTCTTTCATGAAATCAAATCACTTTCAGAACTACTCTCTCATTTCTTTGTATGAAAATATGGTCCTGTTTTGAGCCGACCTTAAACTTGATGACAGAGAATAGCACTGGATAAAAAAAAAACACCCTGCTGATGTCATCACAGTTCTGAATATTGTTTTGTTTGATAAAATTCAACTTACTCACCAGTCTATGAACCAGGGAAAGATGTCCAGTCTGGTTTTCTTGGAAGACTTAGATCTAACAAAGGGGCAGGTTCATCTGCATCAGTCATTGGTCTCATTCTCTAACCAGTGTAATGATAAAACACACTGGCCTGCTTAAATATATAAACATAAAAATATCTAATTCAACAGTGTGAACTTACAGAGCTTGTGGCAACATAAACCAAACACTAAAGCTTAACAGCCTCTTACAGAAATAACACACACACAGACGAATAGGAATTTCATATCAAAATGGGAAATGGTTCATTATGCTTGTACCATAAAACTTTATTAGGTGCTACAAGAAACACTTGAGGTTCATTATAGCACAAAGTGCTTAAATGGTTTGTCATAGAATGCATATATGGAAAAAGCTCATGAAATATATGCTCTGAAAATGGTCAAAGGCTATCTGTTCTGACAAGCTTTTTAGTTCAGGTTATGCTATCGATTTCGGTTATTTCATACTATCTTCAACAGTGTGTATGTCAGTATAGAAAGATCAAGCATAAAACTATTACCATCAAGTCAACACCTCAAACTTGTTGTGTTCCTCAAACCATTCCTGAACCATTTCTGCTTAGTGGCAGGGCACATTATCCAGCTGAAAGAGGCGACAGCCATCAGGGAATTCTGCTGAATACCATGATTTCTCAACAGAACATTGCCCAAAGCATTACACTGTCTCTGCCGGCTTGCCTTCTTCCCATAATGCATCCTGGTGCCAGATGTTCCCCGAGTAAGCAATACACACAAGAGGTTGCAAAAGTACAGACATTTTTTACTTAATTAGAAATATAGATAACTGTGTTAAAAATTCTCTGGTAAAAGCTGAAGTATTGATTCAACTTCTTTACTCAAATAAAAGGAAAGAGTAGACGCTCTGATATGCACTCAAAGTAAGTAAAAGTAAAAAGTAACTCTTCTGAGGATGTTTCTACCAGGTATTGTTGTTCAGAGATCGCTGAACTTTATGCTATATAAATGTAACAAAATCATATTAATAAATTGAAATACAAACTTTATATCAGTCTAATTTTTAACTCTAATAAATGTACTTAGCTTGAATCAGCTATGAAGAACATGAGCAGAGAAAACGGATTCAAACAAATTCAGCAAGATGTATGCAGTTGTTCTGGATGATTTCCATCCCTACACTGTCAGTATACTCTTTATCGAATCTCTATACTAATTGGTATAATGTTGTTATACAGGTAGGGGTCAGCATGGGCAACCTGACTGATCTGCAACTATGCAGCCCCATATTCAACAAACTGAGAAGCACTGTGTATTCTGGGACCTATTTCAGCTATAGTAACTCTGTTGGATGGGACCACATGGGCAAACCTTCGCTCATCACGTGCATCAATGAGCCTCATCCACCCATGACCCTGTTGCTGGTTCCCCATTGTTTCTTCCTTGGGCCACTTTTGATACTGACCACTGCAGACCAGTAACACCCCACAAGAGCTGCAGTTTATGGAGATGCTCAGACCCAGGCGTTTAGACAACTCAATCTGAACCTTGTTAAACTTGCTTTAATTCTTACCCATTTCTTCTGCTTCTAACACATCAGATTTGAGGACAAAATGTTCTCTCCCTAATATATCCCACCCATTAACATGTGCCATGATGTCAGTGGTCACAGTGTTACGCCTGATCAGTGCATGCATGTATGGAAGACACAAGGAAATATGCAAACCCCACACTTAAAGGCATGAGTCAGTGAAGAGGTTCAAACCCAGAACCTTTTTGCTGTGAAGTGACAATGTTAACAACTGGAACACCGTGCTGCCCGCAAGTAGACAAGAAAATTGAAAAACACAAGAAAACAAAAACACATTTCTCTTTCCATTTAAGATTAAAATGATCCTTCCTTGAATTTTTAAAAGCTCATAATACTTTTGTTACTTTGACTGATAATAGTTAAGATGTGTATTTAGGCTGTACTTACAAATGACATATTCAGTGCCCGAAACTATTTAAGTTAAAGTAAAATGAATAGATGAGTATGAGGCTACGTGCAAGGGTAGCAACTAGAATCACTGTGTATTGGTAGAAATCAGAAGTTGAACACACTGCAGAAGTCATTGCACATGCTTTTTGTAATACGTTTTGTGCGTGTGCGCAATTTTAAAAAACGTTTAAAGAAACATATGATTACAAAAAATAAAGTGGGTTTATGGTTCCAGTAACATGAAGTGAAACAAAGAGAGATTTTAGAGTTCACTGGCTGGACAAACAGTTAATGGCTGAGCACAGTGTGGGCCAAAGCAGAGCAGAAGACAGTAGATCATGGTGTTTACAGCTAGTTAACAGCTCTGGACTGGCTCTGTCAGGCCCCGTGGAGAGATTGGAGGCCACTACCATCCAGGCAGCTTTCAGGGCTGTGTGCCTGAGGTTGGGCAAATTGAAACATGAGCTGTGGTGAAGACAATGTCTGCAGTAATGTGTATGTACGTTGCTTCTGCTATAGCCATAAACAAGTTCACACCTGCCAGATAAGCTTCTTCTTTTTTTTTAACACCACATATTGTGTTCGTTTTGATCAAATATGTTAATGATGTGTTGATAGCAGCACAGTTTGACACAGCATGTGCTGCTGTTCACAGAAAATCAAAAGTCCTTCCTGATTTATAGTCACAGATTTGGTGCCCTGTTCTAAATTTCAGAATCAGTCCTTAAACCTATTTAAAAAGATAGAAGATGTAGATTTTTTACTTTTTCATCATCAGGGATCCAAATTTCGTCATCTTCGGTTTGGAAGCGAGGCTGCTGATTATATGAATGCTGCTCACTGGATCTTCAGAGCTGGGCCTAGTGGAATGTCTCCCCTCCTCTGTTTAAACAAAGCCTGAGATAAGATTTAAGGAGAATCCTTAAGGTGATCCAGCTGCCCTCCTCCAAGCTGCAGCAGGCATAGAGCCATAATGAAGACTGAGGAGAAAGGCTCAAAGACCCACCTCCAGAAGGCAGGGCAGCAGATGAAAACATTCCCTCTCTCATTTCCTTGCAGCTTATCCCCTCTTCAAGAAAAAAAAGACAGCCAAAGAGAGATGAGAAGTGGAAGGATGACTCTGTTTTAGTTTTGTCACACTCCTTTGCAGTCGTTTCCCTCGGTTTTGTTTCAGAATAGCCAGTGCTGTTGTCATTGTCATTTCACTGGCATTTTCAGTTTTTTTAAATTTACACGTGAAATAGTTGCAAATGATTTATGCGTCGCATCCGTTCCTTACAGCAACATTTTAATGATTACTGTGTTTGAATTTTTTTTCCCAATTATTCCTCATCTCCTTCTCTCCCACAACCAAAATGCATTTTGCCTTTTAATTGCATATAAAAAAAAAACAAACCTGAAAAAAAATGTTAACCAGCCAATTGCACCAAAATTGCAGAACATGCATATAAATTACGATTACGTTACATCAAAAGAATGGTTAACATTTTGTCGCATCAGGCTGTAATGAACACAGACATATTTGCAAGACCAACGAATTTAAATGCAAAAAAAAAACAACAACATATATATATATAAATATATATATATGCATACATATATGTAAACATATTAAATCATCATTCGGACTAATGCTGTGTGTTGTTCAGGATAATCCAGTGTGAGGGAGGCAGAGTGAGAGAGAGGGAGGAAATAATTAGCAGAGAGAAGCGATTGCACTAATGAGAGGAGAATTTGACTAGGATACTTTACTTGACCCCCAGTGTTCCTTGGCTGTCCAAGAAAAAAAAGACTGATTTATAATTATACTCTGCAATGCACCATGAAATTGTTATTGTGGAATACCTTTTTGAAAATGTTATCAAACAATTACTTTAATTTTTCCCCCCTGGAAACTGTTGCACATGTCTACCTAAAATGAGATGGTGGTGCAGAGTCTCCTGCCTGTCATCCACTGCTGTTCATGCAGATGAGCTCTTTTTTCCCCCTTCTTCTTCCCTTCCCCAGAGTCTCTGTTCCGAGGGATGCAGTGGCAAATAAAATAATACTCTGATAAAACTGAAATATTTTATGACAGAATGATAATCATTGCAAGCATACGTGCCACTGATATGGGGCTGTTTCGGTTGGGGGAGGAGAGGAAATAATCCTTTTTGTGGGCTTTAAAAAATGAATCTCAGTTGAATCACATCAGAGGGAAAAAAACTCAAAGACAGTTCCAAGATGAGCCAACTCCAGGAGAAAATGACCTCCTCGTTTTGGTGATAAAGTTCTAGCCAAAATATGATATCAGCCTGCGACGTGACTCATTAGAAATGTGTGTATGGCGTGGAGGCAGCTCTCCCTATCTGCCAGTGCCTGGCTTGCCGACTGATAAGAGGCAAATGCAAATGTCCTGATAAGAACTGAATGCAAATATTTATGATATGATATTCCCTGGGAATTATGTGTGGATAAAACAAAGTGTATTATTTCCCTGTAATTCTTTCAGGTTTGCCAAAATGTCCTTTTTTTTGCTTTCGGAATTTGCATTTCTTCAGAATTGATTGGGCCTGCGTATTATGTTAAGCTATTTGTTTGCTGAGGATGGTAATTAGTTACTGTAATTACAGCGATGACAGTTGCTAAATTGTTTTTAAAGCATTACAGTGTGTCTGTGCCAGAAGATTGCAGTACTTATTTTAGGATTTAAGCATTTGCTGGAAACACTCCCACTCTAAGGCCAAAGTGGGAATTTTTTGAACTACAAAGCAGCCATTTTCTAAGCAAAGACGTTTTTGAAAATGTCTGTTAATTTGCACTAATTGCTGGTTTGACTGTGTTGTGGAGTTTCTTCTCCGATCAGGGACTTGTCACTGATACGATGTCTTCGGGGATCAAAATGGGCTTGAAATAGTTTAAATACATGTGTTTGTTAGCTTTGTACTCTCATTTAAGTCAGACTTTTAATGTTCTCTGTCACCCAAGAAACAAATTGCTGTTGAAGGCACATTTGTAATTATGGTTCCCAGTGTAGCCTATACAGTCTTTCAAGTTTAGTAAACATTAATTAGTGTGGACTCAGACAGTTGGGTGTTTTAGAGGGCGTTTCATGTACAGCATAAACACCAAATGTCTAAATCACATGGATCGGGTATGCTAGAAGTGAATGTGCATATTTCTAATGAAGAAATATAAACAAGGCAGACATACTGTGGACCATAATGTTGAAGCAAGATCTGTTCGAATAAGACTCAGGGACTAGGAAGGCAGAGCAGGTGTGGGTCAGAATAATCTGTAGTGCCACAATAAATTGGTGCTGAGGGTTATGATTATATTTATGCAATGTAGAATTTGCATAGTTATTCCTGTTTAGGTACAAAACATACCGAGGTTCGACACTCGTCACTCCTCAGACACTCGTTGCATTCAATTCAAATATATAATTCCAAATCACAACAACAGTTGCCTCAAGGTGTTTGATATTACAAGGTACAGACTCTATGATAATGCAGAGAAAACAGAAAATTCAAACAATCAGACAACCGCCAATGAGCAAGCACTTGGTGAACGTGGGAAAGAAAAACTCCCTTTTAACAGGAAGGAGTCTCCAGCAGAACCAATCAGGTGACCATATGCCCAACCAATATTTGCTGTTGTTCCACTGGCGAATGCATTAGACAACTGTGTTTTTAAATTGAAATAATAATAATTTTACTTGGTCACATTTGAGTAGATTGGTGGATATATATATTTTCCCCTCACCCCCAACCACTTGCAGCAGATTGCTGCCTCCCTGAGCCCTGTGAAACCTCATGCCAGAGATTCCTTCCTTCTAAAATGGAGTCCACCCCGTGCTTGGGTGTTAACCTTACAATATAAAATGCCTTGAGGCAACTGTTATAAGAGTATAAATAAAATTGAATTGACTTGAACACATATAATTGGTTGTTTTACGTTTTTCCAATCAGAAACGTTTCTTTACTCTAACACGTATCCTACTTAAAGTGTCGGCTGCAATATCATTTTTGATGACACTGATGAAGACTACAGACTGTTCTTCATGCTGCAGGTGTTGCTGGAGCTTCGACCTCTTTAGACCCTTGTTCTTCTCTATGCACCTTGCAAATAGGTAAAATCTCTGTTTTGTTCCTCAAAAATGTAAAATAAAAATGTGCATGACATTCAACCAGAAACATGATACCCTCTTTATGTTTTATTCTAAAAAAAAAAATTAAAAGAAATTAAAAGTTATTCAGTTTAATAAGAGAAGTGAACGATATTTAGACTTGCAAATATGTAAAAAACAAAACAACCAAAATTATCTCTTTTTTTTTTCTTTTTTTTTTTACAAAAAAAGGCTAGATTTAAATATTAAGAACTTGCTAGTCATATTTTGGTCAGTTAATTAACTAATTCAGTCAACTGTTATTTGTTATGACTCGTGCAGATTTTTGTCCTGTCATTCTAATTAGTTGAAGGTAAGAGGTATGACTTTGATACAGCAAACAAAAACATTCAGGTGATGACTGTGAGCATTTAATGTGTCTTGAACACAAAAAAAGAAACAAACGATTGATTCCACCCCTTCTGGAAATGAAAAACACTCTGGTCCCACTTCTCAGGGACCCCATGGGCAACAAGCCTAGTTTACTTCTCAAGCATTATGCTAGAAGTGCATAATTGGATTTACTATTAACATAATCGGACAGCGTGCATGTTGACTTGGATATTCCCCTGTGAGCTGCACTGCTCTTCTAAACCTTAACGGAAGAAGATGGTGAATGTACACCCAGGTCCCTTGAGCTGCTCTTTGTCTCTCTAACTTTAGGCCCACTATTGGAGGAGGTTCCATACAAGGGCTTAAAGTGAAAACATTTCTCTAAGAAATGTGTCAAAGGGAAATTACTACAGCTGGGTTGTGATCACCTCTAGCATCAGAGACAAACCTCTTTTAATCTATATAACATCCGTACAATAGATATTTAGTAATAGACTTGCACATCTTGGCATTTTCCTTATTTAAAAGTAATAGTCACCTTTTAATTTGTAGCCTTGACTGCATGAAAAAAAATCGACCACCTTATTGCACTGGTAAGAAAAGCATTCAGCCATGAACAAGGGGCCTCAGCAACTGCGATTCAGCATGAGGACACTGATTCTTACTGCCTGAAGCCCAATGGAAACTCTGCCTCAAAGACACGGATTCAACAGGAGCAAGAAGATAAAGCAAGAGGAACAGTGCAGATAGAAACACAACTCAAACAACAGCATAAGTCGGTGCAGTTCTGTGAGTGAAAATGCTCGCTAGTGGAACAGAAGAGCGGCCTTGGTGCAAAGGGTGAATTTCTCATGATTTGTCTCTATTGCATAAATACTCCAGCATCCCACAAACCCAGCCTGAACCCATCCTTGCCCACACACACACACCCACACACACACACAGCATCCATATTAGATGCACCCGCTAGTTCTTAATTAACACCTACTGCAACCATAATAATAGAATCGTTTCCCCCTTTCTGAAATCCCTTTGAAATTAGGCAGGATTAAGGAAAGTTGGTTGCTAAATTGCTGTGTGCATCTGTAATTTAATTGCATCTGAGGCCATTAATTAATAAGGTGCCTCCTTTAATAGTTAATGTATAATTGCTATTAATTAACAGCCAGTCTTGATAAAGTGTCACCAAAATCAAACAAAAACAATTAGCTTTTTGAGGTAAGTGTCTTTTAAAAGCCTCATTATTAGTACTAGAGGTAATATACAGTAGTTAGAATGATAAAGAAGGCAGCGTAGATTTTAATTTGGATGGGGACAGAACTGGGGGAAAAAAACACAGTTGACATCCATAAGGGAATTACCATGCGGTAATTATGGGATAAGCTCATTGTAACATGATAAATAATGCTGCGAATCTGTCCCCTCCAGTTAGGTTGCCTCCTCCTTTTATTAGGGTGGACTTTAATTCCACATCTTGTGCTGTAGCTGCTGAGAAAAAAAAAGTTGCTTATTTTTGTCAGTGTGGTAAAGTCTGAACGCAAATAGCAGGTACTATGATAGCTTTTAAGGCATCCGTTGTTAAGATATGTGTCTGTTCTAAATGCCACTCCTTGATAAAAGCAGTCGTGTGAAGTCCTTGTTTGGGTCTCCCCTTGATCACAGTGTCACATGGGATAAATATAACAAGTAATAACTCAGACAACAGTGCATACGCATGACCACTATTTCACATATTTGGTGTGACTAGCAGCATTTCTGTTTGAACTAATGTCACATGAGCCATAGTCAAGGAGAAATAGCACCAAAACAAGATGTTAGCTTTGTTCTGCTTATCTGGTATAAATCAGTAGGTTGTGGTTTTAGGCAAGATTTACAAGCAGAGTGTTCGCTGGTGCAAAATGAATTGGGTGCCAGGTTGAGAGGCATAAATATACATCCGAGCACGGAACTTTAAACAAACCCGACTATTATTTGCAGTGCCATATTACCATGAATACAAATGACAGCATGACCTCAATTTTCTGCACCGTGTGAGAGTGGAGGAAACCAATGGTTTAAGTGCCGTTCCATCCCAAAGTGCTTGTTTGGTCTCACTTTCACTCCTATCACAGAGTCAACAATCACACTGCTTAGCATTGGATTTGTAGAAATAATATTCAGGGTCCCTGTCCACAGGCGACTATTATAACCCATTTCTCCCTGCAATGTGGTTTATTGATAGAAATACATCTCCAACATACACAGAGCAGTCTGAGCATGCTTTAGCCTTTATTTAATGAGGCACCAGCAGCAGAAAAGAATCTGCAGAGGAACAAACGCTTAGCCTCGGAAGTCATTTTCACCTTGGTTCACTGTGGAGAGAACCTCCAATCCGCCCGCTAAACAATTACAGCATATTAGCTACTTGTCAGTCAGACCTTTTGGAGACGATATATCTCCATTTATTTCCTCTCAACATTTTCTCCCACCGCTCGCTCGCCTCCTCTGCTCTCCTTTCCCCAGACAGGCAGGGATGTGCGGGGAGTCCACAGGGAGCTGTGGAATATTTCACTCCGCCAGTGAGGCACCCAGTGGGAATAGGGGTTGAAACTGTGTGAGTATGTATCTCATTAGTTCAGTTATGTAATTTGGAGCACTGATAATCCTCCAGGACTGCCAAGTTGCGCACCTCAGAAACAAGAGTCTGAGTCGTCAACATGCAGCCAAGTACAGACTAAGCTGCTAATTGCTGGGTGTGGTAATGTGACTGGTAATGTAAGCTACAGTCCTCTGTGGTATTATGGGTAAACACTGTGGTAGACTGCTAACTGGTGAAATGTTTTGACACCTGCTTAGGTGTTGGCTAATACATTCTGAATTTGAAAGCAATGAAATGCTAATGTGTGCAACAAAGCTGATCATCTGTTATCAGAGGGTCAATAAGCATGTAATGATAAAGATGAGGTTTTTTTTTTCCATTGGTACCTAAATGAAATTTGAAGCTGCACAGTTAATATTTTATATTAACAGTGGCTCAAATGATTACTTGTACATTTGCATATTCCAGGGACAGCGCAAATGTTTAACTTGAATATTTACAGACCACTCCCAATTTTTCCAATGATTCCAACAATAGATAAATGCTCTAATACGATGCACTTCTCCCAAGTTCTATTATGCTTTTTTAACATTTGTGATTCTGTAGTCTCACAGCACCACTCTCACAGCAGCAAGCAGATGAAAAAGCTTTGATAAATTCACTTTACCAGGCACTTAGCAGCAAAGAGACAAAGCTACTAGCTGGAGAAGACAGAGACAAAAAGATGAGCCAAAAGAAGAATGACTACTGAACTTCGATTAGTCTAATAGCCAGAGGGCCAACTCACTACAAATCCCTGCTAATGCTTCTCTGTGCTTGTCTAATATATTTAAATAAGCAACTGTTTGCTAAAATGTTCACTGCACTTCTTCTTTCGGCCGTCCCCTTATTCACAATGGGTCACCACCGTAGATGGATCCACATATTAGACTGACACTT
>NW_005187510.1:684239-733083 GCF_000239375.1 Pundamilia nyererei
CAGGCTGAATTCAACCACATTATGTCCAATATCTTGATCAAACTTTAGCTCCACCCACTTTCAGCATGAGCACCTAATGACCCAGAATTCAAAGCACCCTTTCGGGTTGTCAGGGCTTTCAAATAAATAGCAGTGAACTTTAACCCAGTGCTATTTGAGCCTGGTCTGCTGTGCCCAGAGCTGCTGGTTGTGTTTCCGGCCTGCTAATCAGTGAGTGATGTACAGCTGGGGCACTAGGTGAATACACTTAACAAGGTGCTGGGATGGATGTGGGATCTGAGGGAAGACGTGCAAATCAAACAGGCATACCTACCCATATATCTTATTCAAATCTTAACCTGACCTTTGTGTGTGTGTGTGTGTGTGTGTGTAATGTTTTTGTTTATTTGTTTTTTGCAAATCAGTGAAAATCCCTGGCATTCTTTTAAAGCAGCAGTCCCCAACCCCGGTACCGGTCTGTGAGTCGTTTGGTACCGGGCCGCGAGAGTTGAGGCTCAGGTGTGAAATGTATGGTTTTCAGGGTTTATATCAGTTTTCAGTGTTATTTTGTTATCGTTTTTATTGTTAACTCTGTTGTCCTGGGTCTTTTCACGTGTGTTATGAATAAATCTTCTTTTTTTCGGTACCGGCACTAGTTTTATTTTGTTGTATTTATCCGCGACACCTTAAACGCCGGTCCGTGAAAATATTGTCGGGCATAAACTGGTCCGTGGCGCAAAAAAGGTTGGGGACCGCTGTTTTAAAGGACTGCCTGCATGTCTGCATCTCAGCATATATTTTAGCGTAACCACTTGGTGGCACTGAACTTAAAATTGCTAACGCAGCACATAGTTGCTTTCACGATGCTGAAATGTAAAATTTTGGCCAACACAGAAGTGTAATAAGTAAATCACTTATTTTAATTTCATTATGGTTTGAAATGATGAAATATGAGAGGTGTGGCTGCTTCTGCTGACCAGTGGGTGTTTTCACAAAATTGATTTGAAATCACAGAAGTAGGCCTTTCAACCATGTTGGTGCTTGTGGCACCTGTTCTAGCGGTTATTTCATAACTCGTGCATCTTTCTGTGCAGGTTACTGACCAGACTGTTCAAGAAGTCTGGGCTCGAGTTGGTGAGTAAAATTCTAGCATTTTATTAATGATAGCTTTGTCTGCTATGTATTCAGTGGATGCATTGTGAAAGCGTGAGCTGAGCTGGTACTCTATACTTTTAACTAAATACGATCAGCTCGGGCCCCACAAAACTAAAATGGCAATGGCCATGATTGAGGCCCCGAACTAGTGGCTGGCATCCAGTTTTTATATGCATGGCTGCCTATGATATCACTCAGTTACATGCAAGGCATTGTGATCAGCGCATAAACAGTTGTAGTGTATAAAATACTGCATTGCTGGTATATGCTAATTTTGTCCTTAATAAAAATGTACAAAAAGTAGAAAACAACATTTAGTTGGATGAGCTTTTGTTTAGCTAGAAAGTGTAGTGGGTTTGGTAACTAATTCATCCAGATCTATGATGATCATTTTGATATTAAGGTAGATAACATGTACCTTATTGGAGCTTCAGGCTGTAGCCTGGACAAATCATTGTGGTCAGCTGGGACAGTTCACTGGCTGAATGGGTGAAGCTTTCAACACTTGACCCTCTCCTTGGGATCACTGCAGGGTCTTCAACCCCAGGAAGGGCAGGGAAAAAAACGGTGTCAGTATCATGTAGTGTGAGATGCCATGTCCAATAACAACGAACAACATAACATCATTTAACCTTTACAACACTTGTATTGATCCATCTGGTTGTTATCACACTGCGATCACAGCTCAGGGCTTGGCTCAGCTCAGCTTCAGGGGCTGTTTGAATCCACCTCACAATATTACTAGAAGACAAAGAGATCTAGCCCTTCTGTTTTTTTAACCCTGTCCTTGGACCATCCTTCTCCCCAGACCACTTTGTCTGTGGAACAGCGGGAAGATGTGTAACTGGCTGTTTCTCTGCGATGACTAAATATACAATGGGAGGTATGAGATAAAATCTTGGCACACTGGAGCAGTATGATTAAGAAAACACCCACACAATCCCCCTGATGATTTTCCAGTGATGCAAGAGAGTCTCTACAGTCATTGTGAACATGCAAAGATGCATTTATTTACTTCTGGGAAGATATGATTCACAATAACTTAATCAAGTGTTTTTCATCTATATTATAATATTCCCGTAATAGATGCAGCTTTAGAGCGTGTATTAATGAAGATGCTGATTGATATTTGGACACTTTACCCGTTTAAACATGCAGTCTCAATTAAAACAGAAAGTAGAGCAAAAAAGCACTGATTTGCTTTGAAGTATAGCATTATAACATAGGCTAGAGCTGAGAGAAGTTGACTCCCTGCCTCAGGAGACACGCACCCAGATGGATTCACATACACCCAGATGGCCTGAGTTGTCAGGCTGTTCTGTTGAAAGCTGTTGCTCAGTTCACCTTACTGGGTTTATCTTCTACTTGTAAAATCTGAGCCCTGTACTGCATCAGTGAATGTTTTGTTGTTTCTCATGTACAGTAGCTTACAGTCATGATTGTCAATATCAAAGAAAAAAATCAGTGGGTTTGATTGCGCTAACACTGACAGTAGCGATATCCAACACAAGGCGCAACCATATAAACTGTATTAAAAAGATTTTTTTTTCCAGTTAGAAGCAGGGCTTTTTTATCTTAATGTATCATGTTTAAGGTGTAGCACCTGTGTACCAGTGACCAGTAGGAAATACTACACTATACTACACAAATACTGCACTATCAAAAGCAGAAATTTTGAAAACTGTAAAGAACTTTAGTATGTATGGCTTGACTCATTTCCAGAAGCAAATAGAAATATAGAAGGTGACTGCTGTGAAGATGATTATCATGTACATAAAACAATGGAATAAGACAACATACAGAATTATTCCTTTACTTGAAATGAAAACAGTACGAGAGGGATAGTGCCTAAAGCTAACTATCATTTCTCATGTGGCATGTGTCAAACTAACCGTATAAACACAAACCAATCAGAGGCACTGCAGGGTGAGCAATAACGCCAGTGTCCCGTGGAGTCTTTTCAAAGTAAAAGCTATCTGGAGCATCACATATTGACTCACAGCTATTTTCACTTTCGGCTTGAAAAAAAAAGAGAGGTCCAGTGCTTTGTGACCTTATTGTTGTTGATGGCCTGAAGTGACCCTGTTTGGATAAGAAGGTGGAGTGGACAGAACGTGAGAAACAGCTACTGACCATGAGATTTTTTTACTGGGCTTTAGTTTACTTGGGCATTTCCCACAGAAACAACTGTAGGGACTAACTGTATATAGAGAATGACATGGCTACATTACCCACTACATAGCTACATTACCAACATTACCCACTGGTTTGGGGCTCAGAATCCAGAGGTGATCATATCTGGATGAGAGGATGGAGTGCTAAGTTATCAAGTAATTCTAGCAGGCATGGTTAGGAAGCTTATAACACAAACATTGTAGCTGTAGATGAGGTCCACTTCATAGGTTTGAATTAACAGACAGCCATGAATCTGTTTGAAATCAAGAACCATTTTAAAGATAAACTGCTTCCATACTGTTTGAGAGCAGAAAGTCATGCAGATGTAACTACGGAGGATAAGGCTTAGACAGTGGTCAACAATAGCTAGAGAGATATTGATTTCAGCTGTGATTTTTATGCTATAATGATGGCTTTATTAAAAGGAACAAATATTAATGGCAAGTTGTTAACAGGTTGGAAAAAATATGTCCAAGCAGCATCTTGTAGCCTGCAGTCAAACCTTTTCCAATTAGTGTGAGAAAGAGAGCAGCAGGCATAAAAAGAGCGCAATGACATAGCCACAGCCAAAGTTATCAAATTTGCTGTGAACGCTGATAATAGATATGTATGCTTAGGAAAATGGTGCTTTAATAGAGTTTTTAACTGTAGATCTAGAATAGAAAATTGGACATACATTCTAATTGAATACCTGGTTGAAAATGCACCCGGCACACTGTTATAAATCATCTGGAATCAGTTTTCTCAAACTCCTCTCTCCCTCTCGCCCACTTTACAAACACAGAGCAAGGCTTTTTCAGCCTCTGATAAGTGTTAATAAATTACCTGAATTTGAAAATTAATGGCTAGCCGCCTGCTTCAGGGAGATATCATTGTGTTTCATGAATATTTTGATTTTGTGATTAGATCAAAATGCTGTGAATTCCTAAACAGCCCCTATGCACAAGCTCCAATGATCATAAACTCTTCCCTTCTTAAAAAATAATTCATTCCATGGAAATGTGCTGATATGGAATAATTAGACCGAGTTTTGCCAGTATTTTTCTGCTGTAACATTTGCATGACTTTAGATCTCACCTGACTGATCTGCTCCAAGCTGAGGGAAAATATATGTTTTTGTGTGCGGCTCCCCCCAAAATTTACCTTGCCAGGCGAGATAATGGCTTATATTGTGATGTTAAAGAGGCTTGTATTTACAAAAAGAAACAAAGGCGAGCCAGTTGCCAGTCCTGGAGGACGTTGATTAGGCTCTTCCTGTCATTTCCCATTCATACTCTGTATCAGTGGCATTCCCACTCATCTGCGTTTGTGCACGATAGGGATCAAATAGATCTTCGCACAGGTATGGCTATGTGAAGGAGGGAAAACGTGAACAGCAGCAGAAACTTTGCCTTAATACTGTTCTTGGGCTTGCTTCTATTTCTGCACATGAAGATCCTGAATCTGTTTGCCTGGATCGCTCTCTCTCGTGCACACATCATTACTGCTGAGAAACATGAAAACACATGCCCATAATCATATACCAAGGCACACAGAAACAGAAGGTACAAGATTAAATAATTTATCTCTGCAAAAAAAAGGGAAAAAAAGGCAGTCAACAGTTGTATTACACTCCTGCCACAACCAAAGCATAATGTGCAGCATTCGCATTTTGTTTGGATACTCTTCTTCCTCCCCCCTTTCTCTTTTACTCTGGTGTTGGCTCTTTTACTCTCCCTCGCTGGCACATGGGAATGTGTGTGGTGCAAGAAAAATAACAGATACTCCACGTGAAGTTGCACAACTTCAGATCTTAGTTAGCCAAAAGTGTGCTTTCAAGCGCAGAGGGATGCTGGTGGCTGCATGTGTTTGTGTTTGTGTGTGTGTGTGTCTGTGGTGGAGGTGGTGGTGGTGGTGGGGGGGGGGCATGCATGCACATGAGTGTGTGTGTGCCCGGCAGCTGCACGGGGCCCCAGGGACAGGGCTGTGTAGATTGGGTCTCCTCAACCCACAGCTCATTAGTGGAGAGTGAAAGGAATCCACACAGATGGCTGTCAACGTTCAAAAAAGTCGGCTGCGTGAGACATGTCAATTGAGGTTTAAGTTCCTTCTGCTCGTTTCTGTGACACTGCAGTATTCAAGCGATATTTGTTTATTCTCCCCAAAAAGTACAAAAACACAGAAGCCTGGTGACATCTGAAAATGTGTTTTCTAATGAGCACTCAGACTACTGAACAGGAGCCTGCACTTGTCATTCATCACCACAAATTACTCGTTCTAACTTGACATGTTTTCGGTGCTACAGATGACGGGCTTGTCTGTTCTGCAAACACCGAGAATGGTCGGCGTTTAAACTGGAAATATGGCATTGAACAGTCCGGCAAGACGCCATGGAAAATCAATTAGATTGTTTACCTGTCAAAGTTGGAATGGAGGCCGCGCCACTAACGGTCGCTCATCATTTTCACTCCAGCACTGTCACCTTCTCTCCTCCTGTTATTCAATTAATGCAATTGAATACACAGTTGTGATATAGCGTCTTCTCACAGCAGGGGGGTTTATTTGACCGCGCACACTCTGCCAATATGCTATATTGGACCCGTATGGAAATGGCTTTGAACCTCATGAAAGTACTGTAAAAGGTTTGAACCGGCAAGATAAAAGCACTCAAGATTGTGTGATATTTGCTGCTGTGACCGTGGGTCAGCGGTAAACGGAAAATACAACAGCCTTTAAAAAGAAACCCTGCATACTTGAAAGTGAAATATAGCTTGTAATTCAAATTAACCCTGTTTATGGCTCTGTCTTTGTAACACATCTATTACTGAAAAACAAGGAGGAAAAAAAACAGAGGTTGAACGAGGATGTTTAGACAGCCAATGTAAAGCTCGCTCTGCCTAAACACGCACATGCAGTAGCTGCAGGAAACTATTACATCGATTGTATGAAATTTATCCTCAGCTGGCAACAAAAGCTGAAGCTACAGAGCAAATTTACAGCAGCTGGGGGTTTTTTTTGGGTTTGTTTCTTTTTTCTTAATAAACCTCTCACGTCAGGTATGTCAACAAAACTGACTTGTAGAACAAACTGCATGCGGATTAGGAAAGATTCAGGAAGCTGGTCGGGGAGAAAGTTGACTTGCTCATTCACTGTGCAGTGTGGATTAAAAGTTGCTCTTGGACCGGAGATGCTACTTTTCTAGTAAATTGTACATAACAGCAATGTGAACACCACTTGAGCTGACCTACTTATGGGGTTCAGAAACTTTTTATCCTGCAGCCAAGTCTAAAAATAACCCTGTGGCCAGTTTTAGATTCATCTCAATGGTAACCCTGACAGTTTTGCAGAGTGCCAGTGACAGAGTCCTGTTAAGCAGCAGCAGCAGAAGCAGTCGGCAGCAGCTTAAACACTGTTCACCGCATCAGTGGTCTCTCCTCTTAGAAATCTTTTTCCTCTACTTGGAAATTGGAGCACAATTAAAGAGCATAAATTGCACTGAACATGCATTTTCAGCTCTAAATACATACAATGGTGGGTACAATATCACAATTTTATGCATCTGTGAGTTCAATAAACTGTACTCTACCACGATTGTTGCTATGAATGCAAAATCTTTTTTTTCCTCCCCTTTTCATTTTCTTGTTTGCTTATTGAGCTCTGCGCCAGAGATCAATGTGAAGTAGCGCCCTTTTAATCATTTACTGTGAATGGCAGCAAAAAATGATCCTGGGAACAAATTGGTTTCATGTCCAAGCAAAAATCACATGGAGTTTTTGTGTTCTCTTTTCTTTCCCCTCCTTTTCTTTTCTTTTCTCTTTTTCTGCGTCTGTGTGTCATTGTGAAGACATTCTGTCTCTGGCTGTACGCATCGCTCCTTTAAGATGATTTTGGAATTAGAGGCTTTTCATACAGCACATATTATGTAGCTTGGTGGGACTCCATTAGCCTGAATCAAAGAGGACAGCAGCCTGCGTGGAGCTACACAATAATGTGGCAAGCCTGTGTTTCAGCAAATAAATAACAAATCCACTGCTTACAGTAGCAGCCAATGCAAACTAACTAATTAAAAGATGAAAGGGGGACGTCTTCCTTGCAGTTTTGATGATGCCTCTTCTTGCGTCGAATGGTAACACGGGGAGTGCTGAATGCTCGGCCAAAATGAGCTAATAAGGATCTCGAGCAACTAATGCTTCCGATTTGCAGGGTTCCCAGCAGTAACCTGCTCTAAGTGGAGAGAGTGCAATTAGGACAAAGAAATGCTGTCCCTGAACTGACACTGGCCTGTGGGAAAACTGACTTCCCCCACTCCCCCCTTTTGAATCTATGGTGCCTTTCCTCCTCTCACCACCTCCTCTCTCCTCCAGTCTTCCTTCTCTCCTCTCAGAGCATCTTGGGAGCATTGAGCTCAGACAGCGGGATTAGTCAGGGATCCATCTTGAGACGCAGATAATGTTTTTTGCACGCAGACTCCCCTGCTCTGCACTGGCTTCTGCTTCACTGATTAGAACTCAAAACTCCAACAGAAATGGCTATTTGTTCTTAAGCTGTTTTGCCCCCCAACCCCCTTCCACACCGCTTCTCTTCTCTTTGTTGAGCTGTTTTTGTCAACCATCCCTCTTAAATTCAGCGCAATAACGAGTCACAAGTAGGTCAGACTAGCACCGCAACCCGGCAGTGTCTCGGCCTCCAAGTGGACTGACAGCGACATCAAAGAGCCACAGGGCTGTTTAAATACGCCCTCTGGTCTTTCCGTCTCGCGCCCATCCGAATGGCTGAAAGCGGGTGGCGCTGCTGCTACGTTTTCTTCTAAATTTTCTTCCTTCACAATGTAAACCAATTTCAGGGTTTGTTTGAGTAGCAGAGCCTTTACCTTAACGTGAGCAACTTTTTTTTCTCCCCCAACACTGCAAGTAGCATAAGTTGAGTCTTTGAGTAACACACACCTTAACAGTTGCGCACCTGTAGTTGATGTGTGTGTGTGTGTGTGTGTGTGTGTGTGTGTGTGTGTGCGCTCGCAGCCTTACCTGCCTGTCACCATGAGTGACAGGAGAAGTGGGGGGGTGTTCGGGAGCCCAGCAGCTGGCGTCACACCTGCACAGTCGCACACGCACTTCCATTGGGGACCATCGCGTTCCCTCCTTCTTTGTTAGCAAGCAGAGACACTTTACAAATAATTTATTTGTTTCGCGCTTGTTTTTCTTTCGGTTTCCTTCTGGCAATTTGTTGTTGAAATAATTTATATTCAAAACAACAGCGATGGAAATATACAGAAGAAAAACACTGACAAAGTCTCACATGACAGGCAACTTGTCTGTGCACTTCAGTGGGAGCGAAAGTTGAGAAGTAAAGATAAAGCACGCTAACGCAGATTTGAAAAGGCAGGTTTTTGGCCCAAACTGACTCACCAGTTTAGTCTCCACTTTAACTTTTGCAATTATTTAAATCAAACAAGCTGACATTTGAATATTAATAGACTTCACTTACGCACATGAAACAATTACATGTTTTGTGTGATTGTCAAGAGGGGTGAAAAAGAGCCTCAGTCCCTGCTGTTATACACCCACCCACACACACACACACACACACACACAAATACACAGCACTGAGGCAGGGCCCGAACAAATTTAATTTAGAGACATTCTCTCCTTCCCTCCACATCCTGGGCTTTTAAGACACTGAAGTGACTGTTCTTCGCCCGTGTAAAAGAACCCCATTATCAAAGCATTAAGATATGATTAAACTGACATTTTCTTAAGAAAACGAAAAGAGTTGGGAATAAAGGGAAAGAGAGAACTACATACTCCAGATCTTATCAGTGGGAAGGTGGGAGGAGGGGGTGCGGGTGTACATACTGATCTTTGAAGGAGCTTATTACAGAGCAAGCTAAGAAGACAAGCGCAGTGGTGTACTGATCAGAGGTATGCAAGCCAAATGCACCTGCTAGATTTCGCTATCATCCACAGAGTGTCAGTCAGTGCTGAGGCCCCTGACTGACGCTGGGTGCAACCGGAACGCTTCTCGGGGCACACTGCAAGAAATATCCAGCTTAGTCCAGCACTGGAGGCTTGCAGAAGAGCTGATAACAGTGTCCTTTAAGGAAAAAGGGGTGAGAAATTAAAGTGGTTTTTACTTGTTCTGAGATTTTTTTTCAAACCATGAAACATATCTGTATGATGTTATCACCCATTGTGAAGTATAAATCTGAGATGCAAATGGTTTTATGCTTCCAGATTTTCACATTATACATTTCAGGCCACAGAAAGTTTTTTTCTGACTCAAAAACATTTGTTTGAGCATTTTGACAGAAAGCGTCGATAGTCATATGCTTCTCAGCAATAGATGCAAAAGCCTTTGATCATATTATAAGTTCTGCTAAATGTACAGTTCAAGAGAAGAGTGGATTTTGACAGTGTGTTTCTGCCATCCTGTTGTTGTTGGTCTTTCTTGTACTCGTCTGCTATTTTTTTTCAGCGTGTTTGTACTTTGTTGCTTAAACAAATCATCACTGTCAGTGTCTCAATTCTTAATATAGTCACCTTATGTGTGTGTATATATATATATATATTAGGGGTGCAACAATAATCCTATCGATGTTGAACCGTTCAATACAGTGCTTTCGGTTTAGTACGCATATGTATCGAACCATACAAAAAATTTTATTTACTTTATCAACTTTTCTTCTGACGATGCTGTCTGTGTTGAGCGCTCAGTGGATCTGCGTTCGACTACTCCGCCTAGGCTGCACTGTCGAGTGCAGATCCACTGGGCGCAGTGCAAGCTAGCAAGACAGAAGCTAAGCTCGTTGCAACATGGCAACTGCCTGAACGCTACCCGAAATTGAACCTCCCTCACTCTCATTCAGCTCTGGCATTTGGAACTATCTTGGTTTTCATGTGAAGCATGACCCTGATGGTAAGCGCTTCATGGACAAAAGTAAAACAGTATGTCGGATGTGCCACGCAATTCTCAATTGGTGGGAACTAGTGCGTTAGCACAGTTAGCTTGTTAACGCCTTCCAGCCCCACGCACGGGGCTATCCGCGGTAACTCGTTAACGGAGATTTGCCGCGTTATGGCGTTAATGTCATATTAACGAGATTAACGCTGATAGCACTAGCGGGAACACAACGAATATGACTGCACATTTACACTGACATCATCCTAGTGCAAAGACAAGTGGAAGCAGACAAAAACAATAAGCATGCATGCTACAAATTTTACCTTAGTCATTTAGACAGCCGTTAGCACATGATTCTCCTTATGGGGACCTGATATGTTTAATATGCTGCTGAGAATATAGCCCAGAAGAAGAGTATATATATATATATATATATATATATATCTCAGCACACAAGTAAGTGAGGCTATTATAGTGATAAAGTAAAATGTGGGTAAACTCAGATTAGGTCTGTATGATCTTTACTACACGTCAGCATTTGGAATATGGGGCAACCCTTTCTGCAACCCTTACTGACATTTATTAGAAAGCTATGAAAGTAATAATAATAGTAATTCTCTCTTTACTAAATGATGTGCGAGGTATTAGCAGGTTCCAGTCTTGTGTTTTAAATTAGTTTTAACATAAAATTTTATTATATTATTCTATAGTTCACTACATGTGTCTCGATCAGCTGACATCACATTTTAGTGCATCCACAAGCCTACTTTATGTAAGTTTAAGATTAACAGCTCAGTATGGAGGGAATACAGGTTAAGGAGCTAATGGCTAAACCTAATGCCTTCTTAGAGGCTCATTCTACTTAGTCTGTGGACTTTAACTTGACCGGTCACTATTTTTAATATTTTGTCTTTACACTGAATTCTGAATCTGTTTTATCCCTTTTAAAACCGTCCCTGCTAGCTTTAGCGCAAACAGAATATTTCTTTAAAGCCCTCATAAGAAGTGTTACACCTTGAAAGAATGTCCTGCAACAACCAAGAGGAAGCCTTATTTTAGCTCATTAACACGTGTCAAACTTAAATGCTATACAGAGAATTATCTCTTATCTGATTAGTTGTTTAGCCTTGTCTATTGCCAAGCTAAACAAATACCTGAATCAAGAGGCAACTGCAGGATTAAAAAATAATATATTAGTTTAAAAAGCTGTACTTACCTCCACCTGAAACACCTCTACCTGAGGTAAATAGCCATGTTATGTGTGTGCTTTTTTTTTTTTTTTTTTTTAGGTTAAATATACCTTACATTCTGCTGCAAATTATGGTTCCACGTCACCTAGCTAGCCAGCCAGTGCTACATTAGCTGGCTATGACCAGGATGCCAAGGTCCCCAAACCATGCAGTATATTATTTAAAAGGGTTGTACACAAACCAGTGCTTGACATTTTTATTGCAGTAGATTAGTTGTTATTTCAACCATAATTAGTTGGTTAGTTTGCATTCGCTTTATGTATTTTATGTAAGTTCTCTGTGTAATGTGAGCGAGTTATTGGATTGTGTATACAGATTGGCTAGTTGGGCCAGATAACTGATATCAATTGTGCAAAAAAAAAAAAAAAAAGAAGCTAGATAAGCTTAACCCTCTCCTTAAATTGACTGTCAAGGACCTCATGGGTATTAGCTTTCTTTTTTTTCATTAAAAAAACTGTATTGTGAATTGTGTCTATGAATAAAAATCACCTTATTAGCCGAAAAAAGGCAGCCATTTTTATGAAATTTACCAGTATGTAAATGTTCTTTTTCTCATTTTTTCAAAAATATTTTGAACAAATTTTATGCATCAAATCACTCAAGTGGTTAACAGGTGGCATATTTTTCTGTTCTATCCCTTTGAGGTTATCATAACTTACTTTGTTCATAAATACAAACAACGTACTAGATTGCTGTCTTAACCAGAGGTAAGTTATTAAAATTAATTATTTAATTTGGCGTTTGTAGCAATGTCTTTCATGAAGTTTTTAAAAGCTATTCAGCTCGGATACAAGGCTACAGATCAGCCTTGCTACAATTTTGTCCTAAGTCACTCACAGTATTGATATAAAAAACAAAACAATTAAAAAATAATATTTACGTACATAAACCACCATTTTAAAAAATTGACAAAACTTTTGACAGGACTACGCCAGCTGCAAATAAAATTATTTTTCTTTTTTTAAATTAAAGTGAATGAGTAAGACCTATTAAACACTCAAGTGCTGTCTCTCAATCATATTCACGACATAATTTCTTTAAAAAAAATCCACAGCTGAAATAAACAGTAGTGTTTGTAGCCTGTGGACTAACAAAGACACCATATTTTTTAGCCACTCTGTGAACAAGTGACCAACAATAGACTACTTTTTCATTCTCTAATCTAGTTATTTTTTTCAGGAAACTTTAATTGTGGTATTTTTGCCAGGAGTGATTATTTTAGCCCCTTAGTGCATAAAAATGAACGAATGTACACAAACTGTAAATAAGCTGTGGAATAATTTACCATGTAAGTAACATATGGAATTTTCTGTTTAAAATGTACATTGAAATCATAACTACACTAAATGGCATGTTGAGTAGGACATTTTTTGCAGTGCTGACCAGGGAGTGGAAGTAGCACCCCCTTCGATTTTTCTTTCATCACCCCCACAGACAATATAAAGCCTGCATTAGATACAGGGGGCTCGGGGGTAGCGCGCATGAATGTCAGGATTTTCTTCTGAGGCTCCCAACTACAGCCGAGGTATGCTCAGCATGTGATTTGAAATCTGTGTAATTTTTTGAAAGGCATCACATAATCAAGAGGAGTCAAAAGCTTTCTGGCAGTAATTGCCTTGTGGCCACAGACAGAATGTACAACACTTTGCAATCTTTCCCTGGAGAGATTTCTAACAAATAAAACCCAAGATTGAACCCTGTTCTGTGCTCTTGAAATTTGCATTCAGCTCTCTGTATTTACATATTAACTGAGTCACTGTTAAAAAAGTCAAATAAAAATCAAGCCACTCTTTTCCTTATACTCTGTCTCCCATGCATCGTATTTTTAAATCTGAGTTTGCCCAGAATGAAGCCATCTGCAAGAACAAAGCCTTCCTTTTGGTGAAAGTTTTTGCGGGCAAAGCACTGAATGAAATCGACTGGCTCTGCAACATTTTTTTTTAGATTTCACCATAAGAGAAGATTGAAAATCTTTATTTACTGTACATCTATCCGCTTGATGTGATGCCAGCTGCCAAGATGCACGAGGAAAACAAGTAATATACTGTCAAAAGATCTGAACGGAGATATAACAGAGACATTTTGATTTATAGTCTGATCAGCTCTTTTTCTGCGTGAGCTGCATGAAACTTCCTCTCTCGCTCTTCTTTAATTATCCTATCTTTTTTCCCTTCTCTTTCAGAGCCCACTTCTATTTTTTCCCCCCATTTCTTTCACACAATTTTATCTCTTTCCTTCTCATCGTTTTCAACTTTCCTTCCTGTACCACACCCAACCTCTAAGCCCAGTGGATGCTCCCACCGAGGGGTCTGGTTTGAGCTGTATCATCATCTAACCACTGGGAAGAACAGACGGAGGTGGAGGGGGGGGGCCAGCATCAAAAAAAGGTAATCAAAAGGAATCAGTGAGCAACATAAGATAAAACAAAAACTCCCCTTTCTCCTCTTCCTGCCTTGTTTTGCAGTTTGGAGAAAAGGGAAGGAGACATGAAATGAGCATCGGTGTGTGGAGAAAAAGATTGTTGCTGATTTCCACAGTTTCACTCAACACACTCCTGCTGAGTTAATAAATCTGACCTCTGCTTAATTAAAATAACAAACCATCCTCCACTGAGGGGGGATGGAAAAAAAAGGAGAAGCAGTTTGAGAATTATTCTAACTAATCGCTAATTAAGATTTTGCAAAAACAACAAGAAACCTGTCAAGGAGGATGTCTCTATTTTTAGAGTATATAATATATGAAGAAAGAGCAGCTGTGTGTAGGCACCTCCCTCCAAAGTTACAGCTCCTGTGGAGGGAGCGGTGTTACTGTTGCTTCAGTAAGCTAGAAGAAATCTAATTGAGCAGTGCATTTAATACTTTAGTTAAAACTACTGAAGAGCAAAAGAAAAAAAAATCTCCTAGAACAAGCAACCCAGCAGGAAAACCATCACATTTACAAGTGGTTATTTAGGATGTTAGGCTACTGCGCCCTTTTCTGAGGAAAGAATCAGTTGCTTCGTTAATTGCTAATTTTGTAGTGTTGATCTTTTGACCAAGCAAGGTGAACGAGGCCAGGAACACAGTCACAACATAATGATTGCGCTGTAATAACTGCGTCTTCTCTCTAGTCTTGAATCTTGGCCCCTGCTACCGTGAGGGCTGTAATTCTGCAGCAAGGAGTGTTAAGAGGATATCATTATCCTGTGTTTTCCGACTAAGCTGCAGATTTGGTTAAATATAGTAGCCTTTTTTTCTCCCTCTCTCTCTCTCTCTCTCTGGTTGTTGTTTCCTCTCTCCTTTTCAGTTTTGCATTAAAGCTGGGTCAAGTCGACCCCTCCCATGGCAATTCTTTTTCAAACAGAGCTGCCAAAGCGCCTCCTCCTCCTCCTCTGCCACAAATGTAGCCAATATCGATGCCATGCTCAAAAAACTGATTGAAAGGAGACTTACATGTTTCAAAGCATGCTGGGAGCTGGGGGCCAGGCGAAAGCCCAAAGAATTAGGGCTGAGACAGTCACCAGTATGCTATAAAAAGGCAACATATGCCCCACAAGTCCAGCAGTGCACCGCCGATGCAGGCTGTGTTTCTGAAGGGAGTTTTGAATGAAAATGTACATATATTTTTACATTTTTATGTTATAATTAAAAAAAAAATCCCTCTTTTTCTTTGGATTAAATTGAAAAGTATTAAAAAATACACATAAGCGAGGGAATAAAACCTGTGGTCAGTTGCAATAAAATTTCAAAAGAAATGCTGTTTTTTTATTTTTGAATGTCACGTTTTACTAATGATCTTATTTGACAGTGGGCACTAATCCATTCAGTTCCTCCAAAACCTCCCTTGGAATTAGGTCAGGGCAATGAAAACATGAGTGACGCGTTCACTTGGTCTTTATTTTTGAGCTGATTCTTTTTTCTTTTCTTTTTTTTTTGAAGGACACAGCAGAGAGACATGACACCACTGACTGAAAGTTAATTAATGAAAGTGTGATTTTATGAATCCCGTTTTATTCTCTGACATTCAAAGATCTCTTCAGAAATTATCAACAGCAGATTTGTGAAAAGAGATTTTTAATTAGTCCAAAGCCAATGAGTGAGGAGTGTCTCGATTTTTTCCGCTGATAGCCGCAGTTTATCAGAAGATGATAAAGGAGGAAAAAAAAAATAACCCATTCATCCAAATCCCCCAAAGAGTCCCATTGTTATATAGTGTTCGTCTCTAAAATCTGAGAACATAATAGAAATTCTGTGGCGAAGTGTGGAGCTGCACACTAACGTTTGCATATTTATTCAGCTGTCATATCTATCTGAGCAGATCATCAGAGGAGATAAACTAAAGAGATGAGGGAATAATGGCTCTCGCTGAGAGGCTGCCGAATGATACAAGCATATTCCTGAAAAACACCAGGAACTGGGTAAACAAGAATGTACTCTACAAAGCCCATGCAATGCAGAAATGAGCTGCGGTTAATGATGGTGATGATGGCGACGATAATGATGATGAAGATGCGGTGAATAAAATTTGAATGATGGAAAAGTTCTGAGGGGTAACAATGCAAACAAAAAGCGAAACTTCTCCTCCGTCGCTTGAAACTGGCTACTTCAACGAGGCAAACCAGACACTGACAGCGTGCATTATTCACTCCGTTATTTTTACCCTCCTGTGTCCAGCAGTGATACAAACCTGTGTGCACGAAGCAGCTAATGTCTTCATTCCCATATAGATGCAGTGGAATGGGTGCTCGCAGCACACTGAGTAACCTTTGTGGAAAATGTTCCTGAAAAGAACACAGCCTCTGACATTTAGTGAAAGAAGCCTCTAAGGTCATGCTGTTGATACCTCTTGTGAAAACTCAAATGAAACATTATCAGGGGGCAGGGAGGCATGCACAAAATGTTCCCTGTGATTTGCACTAGATACATGCAGAATGCCACTTTTTTTCTCCTCTCTTTTTTTTTAAACAGCACGCGTTTGCACAAGTTGGAGAAGTTGACCTCTCGTTTCGCTGCTGCGGCACTTTGATAGGCATTCATCTGTGAGCGAGGCTATCACGGGTAGCCTCGTGTCATCTATCCCTCAATGCATATGTGCACCCACTCAGTGAGGACAGTATAGGACAGCTAATTGAACAATATCAAGGATGTGACAAGAGGACCAGAGGAGAAACTCTGCTCAATGGTGCCATCTAGTGCTTTAACAGAATGAGCTCTACAGTACAGTAAGAGCTCTCACCCCCTGCTACTGCTGCTGCTACTGCTGCTGCTGCTGCCGAGGAAGTTTGGATAACAATTATCTGTTGTATTTGCATTAATGTGATTGCTTTGTCTGCAGACTCATCTGACTGCAATTATAAAGAGTAGCATTAAAACACTAATTAATTAACTCAATTGTGGGTAGATTGATTAATTCTAAACAAACATGAGATCGCAGCAAGCAAATGAGCTCTGGAGTGCCGATGCATCTGGGAGTGCTGCTGCAGAAGACATTTTGATTATCTGCAGACACATGTAGTTGCAAATCTTTTAATTAACATAAATAGATAGTGGGAGTGAGTCGGTTGTACAACTCTCCTACTTGTTACTTGTAATCATAATTTGGTCAGTTGTTTTTTTTTTTTTAAAGGATGAGGGTGTAAATGTGCTGCAGTTGCTTTGAGGGGTGGCTCAATTATTCCAAAGTTTGCTGCGCATGTGCGCGGGCGTGCACACGTGCACATGCGCAGCCCGTAGCGTAAGTGTGAGTTTTGAGAGCGGAGCAAAATGAGTCTTGACATGGAAAGTCATCCCCACAAAAAGAGATGATCAAATTATGATCGAAACAAAACAGATGGCCACATAAATCACCCATTCACGTGTTGGACTGGTGCCTCCGTTGCAAAACTATGAATCACTGCCTATCGATGGGAGGATCAAAACAGAAGGGCTGCGATGAATGCAAACAAATCCAAAAGATATTACTGAGATGAGGAGCATTCATCCTCATCCTCATTCATGGAGGTTTTTGTTCAGATATCATATTGTTTTTGGTAAAATGTCCACAAAAACCCAAAACCGGATAATTTGACAGCGCAGTTTAAATAGAGAAAGATGAAATGTTGACAGTGAGATTGACTGATTTTCATTTTCTGTTAATGTGATTTTTCTGTGTGTGTACACGTGTTTTATGTTTAAAATGATGAGCCTTCAGAGAGAATTTCTTACAGATTGGTGATTTTGATGCAAAAATATCTCTCTTTTTTTTCATTGCACATTTTTCATGCATGCACACACCTTCATTATCCAGAAAAAATCCTGGGCTCCTGAACTAGATTTAAAAGGGAGCAGTCAGTCAGAGCTCCCTTTCTCAGTGTGCTGTCAGCATCTGCACATGCAGAAAAGCCTAATCAGAGAGATACCAGTAAAGTGCATGTAATACTTTAGAGATTTAATGCAGTTTTTAATTGGATAGAGGCCCATTATTTTTCAATACAGAAGGGGCACTGAGGCACATAAAGCTCTTGAATATTTTTGCAAATCGTGTTCAACAGCATAGTGATTAACCATGGCACTAAATTTGCCTCACAAAATGAAAAGCAAACTTCATGCAAGGCGTAATTTAATTGTTTCCCTTCACATTTTCTGCCTCCCATTGTTGGAAGCTTAACATTTTTAGAGTCTGCTTAACAGCTGCCTTGTGATGCTTGAGCTCCAACAATGTGACTGACAAATGTTTTGAAGTAGCTGCAGACTTCCTAGTGTCTTTGCAGGCAACGTGTCAGGGAATCTGACTTCACTTAATGTCACATTTGAAGCCTTCTTACATGGATTTAAAAAAAATAAATAAATTTAAGGCTCCAAATTACCACTAAATGTATAATTCAATATTTGTAATGCATCTGCTATTTTTTTTTAAAAATTAGTTTCTTTTTTAAAAAATTTGTCAGCACAACTCAGCTGCACATTCATGATCCACATTTTTACACAGAGGCAGCAAATAAAAAAGGACAGATATTTCCAAAATGTCCCTGCACCTGGAATTGCATAAATGTTTTTCTTTAAACCACTGCCTACTGTCAGATAATATAAATATCTGCTTTGCGTGCAAATGTATATTATTTTTGTTCCAACATATCACATAATTGTGTTGAGTTTTTTTTTTAATTGTACCATAAAAGATTTGAGCATTCAGAACATCAGGTCACGTTTTCATTGCAACCTGAGGAGAACACTGCCATCTGGGCTGCAATTAGTGGAAATGCAATTCTGGGCCATTTGCTTGTTTGCATGAATATCCAGAGTCAGAAGCAGAATCGTGTTAATTACTGGTTATGAATTTTCAAATATAATACATTATTTAATTTAAAAATAAGAGCAGGATTATTGAAATGTGTATTCCAATGAAACTGTTACAAATACAGTGTATCGGCTATAGAGAAAAACACTTGAAACAATAATGCTGTGGCTATAAATTGATTACAAGCAGCACGCGAGTGTTGTTGGTTACTGTGTGCAAGGCGTGAAAGGACTCGCAGAGGGTGAAACTTATGCACAGCCTGTGTTGTGAATGAAAGTGTGCAGATGGTTATGCTACATTTCTGTTGAATCAAAAATGCCAAGTAGTGGTTACGTTTAAAAACTGTAGTAGCACGCTGATGGATGAGTGGGTTAGTCATCAGTGGGATGCACCCTCTTCTTTAGCATGATCCATTTCAGCGTATCCCATATAAGAGCGGAGGTGATATAAATTACAGGACATGGGTGGGGATGCTGCGCACTGATTATCTGAGTTTTCTTTATTTACTTTGCAGGTGTGTTACAGTACTGGAGCATAGACATGGTGGCAGTAACAAGAGACGGTGTGCTGTTTCTTCAGCTGGGATTTTTAATGATCATCTTCCTGAAGATGGAAGCTCTAAAAACACGGAAGGCCGCATGAACCTGAAAGCTTCCACTTTGGGAGGGTTGTTTCTACCGGGTAAAGCCCAATAAAAACTGAAGCACAGTAAAGCAGGTCTTTCACGTAGCTCCACTTAGCAACTCTGATTTTGTTTGACAAACTACCTCTTAGAAATGCATTTAAGTTAACAGCAAAACTACAAATAAAAGTCTGGCAGATTTAAATAAAATGATTTTAGATAAGCAAGGAGACAATTTTCATTTCCTTTGCATTAAAATCTACTGTGATTATCCAGCAGAAATTCAATAAATCATTTACAGAAATTCCAGTCTAACCGCTGCGTGATCTTCTTTTCTTCTTCCTCACATCTGTAGTATCTTTAACGCACATTTGCTGTAGCTGCAATGTGATATGTGGATTTGTGCTACAAACGCAGTAAACAAGCCTCTCGCTGCCTGAGCAGAGAGCACTGATAATCTGCCTGAGCATTATCTTATGTCACTTTTTTGTGCATGCTATGCCCTTCTAATGCCAGAGTTTTTACCATGTCAACACTCAAAGCCGCGCTCGCTGAATTTCAATTCAGTCATAAAAGAAAGTGACATCTGTGTTGGTTTGTAGTGCCGGTGGAGGAAATAAAATGATAACAACAGCCTTGCTCTAAATCCAGCAGAATGGCAACTTCCCGCATTCAGCAACACAGAGACTTTTGAGGAGATGCCATTGCTGCCTCATTGCTTTTTCACTCCCTCTGATTACTCCTCTCATCTTATGTAAATCCTCTTAAGTCACATGTTATTGTTTATTGCAACTGTGAAGGTTAGGTGTTCCTAAGCCTTGTGCGTGCTCTTATCTCGCCAGTGCATGCATCTTTGTCTCTCCGATGTGTCTTGTTTTCGTAATACACTAATGGATGGGAAAAAGTTGTCTGGACTGATGCGGCGAAGACAACCAATCCACTGCAGTAAAATACTAATCTCTCCCGGTGGCTAACAACTCTTCATGAAAGAGAGGCAGTTGCATGCTCTAGGGATATCACGGCATTATCAGCAGCCTGCTGTGTTTGGGGTTTTTTTTCCTTTATATTAAATATAAACAGTTCCAACAGATGTGTTTATTTATTGGTGGTGGAAGTCAAAGGCTTTCTTAGCAAATGACCACGCTCTTCCAAAGGATATGCTCTTCAGGTGTTCCACTAATACTGATTTAATATATGTGTTGCTGCCACTGTTTCCACAAGTCAAAATGTGTGCCTTCAAACAGTTATCTAGAAACAGAGGTGACATACTTGCTTTTATTACTGAAGCTGAAGTCTCTTTTTCTGGTAGCAGGAAGTGAAAAATGAACTTTTGCCAGTGGATTGTTCAACATTTCTTGATATATGATCTTTTATAATGCGGTGTTATTTTTAAAAAAATATGTATTCATATTTACAAACTGTGGTATTATAAGACATGATAATATTTATACATTTTTGTTGTATATTTGTTTTGAATTCTCTGTATGTTTCTCAGATCCTTAAACTCCATGTTTGTAGTCCACAACTGCTTTAAAACTACATTTCCCTTGAATATTGTGTCAGGGAAACAAACATCGTTAATTAGGTTTTCATGGGTTTGCTTTTTGTTTGCTTAAAGGAAGCTTGTACAGTATAACACAAAACTACAAACACTAAACACTAAAATAATATTTTCATGTTCAGGAATGTTTTGTAAAAAAAAAAAAGTCCAGTGCAAAGACTTGAGATTGTACATCTACTATGTCTAAGTAAACAGTGCCGTTGCTTTACACGGGATCTTTCTAGAAAAAGACGCCACTCATACACATCTCACAATATGAGGTAACTAATATTTCTATTCAGCTGCTTGAGTATCTTGGAAAATTTTGGCAATAGTAATGTGTGCGATGTAAAGGGCATTGATCTCTGAGATAATGGAACCACAAAAAGTACACTTTTCCCCATGATACCTTGAAACATATATTTTTTTAAAGCACTATAATGTCAGTGACCACAGTGTGTTTGGTGATTTGATGAAACGTTACTCTAGAATTTGTTCCTACTAGAGGAATCTGTTTTCCTTTTCTGTTTCTGAATCAACTGTAGTTATAAATTAGTGAGGAGATGGAAATAAAGCAGATTTTTGGCTTTCGAAATCAAACTTTAGGTTTAATATCTGAAAAGGTTTCATAGATACATAGAATCCTAATATAAAAGGACTATCATAGTGACGAATTCCAAATTTCTACCCAAATACTCAGTAAATTTTGACTGTGAAAGTTAAAATACAATGGTCTAAATCATCTCATATGTTTCTATGCAGGGCTTTTTCTGCAAATATAGAGTTTAGATAAGTATTATATCAATTTATAACGTCTTCATGAGTGCAAGGCAACAACAGTATTCCGTTACTGGAAATAACTGATATACAATATCATATTCATAGTGCAGCTAGATTTCCTTCCTGAGGGCCCCTGAGACTGTGCCTTACAGTTTCATTATTTCTGCAAGCAAAAGGAAATTAATCTGTGAACTGAACGTATGATTTAATTACGTTTACTGACACAAAATTGATTAAACTGAACTGATTAATAACAATTCAGAAAAAATAACCGTTTTAGTGATTTTCGCAGCTTTTCACTATGAGAAAATTTATGCTACACATTTCAATATTTTACATATGGAACAGTTACTTATTTATTAGTTATTAAAGACATCGGCTCAGTTTTGGCTCACAGTGAGTCAGTCCATCCAAGACTTCTATGATATTCTCCACATTCTTATGCATACCGAGTTAGTGTAAATCATTATTAGGAAGGCCAAATCTTTTTGGGTTACTGACCTGGGGCGTTTCTGTCCTTTGATATCTCACATGAACTTTGGAGTTGACCTGCGTAGCTTCTTTGGCACAGCTTCTGGGTTCCACTGCACACAGACGGATCAGCGTCAGAGCGCAGAGATCGGTTCAGTTTGCGCAAATTGTGTCCTTACGCACTCCTAACACTCTGAGTTGCGCGGAGCAGGAATGGAAGAGCCCAGCGGGATCCTGATTAAAGGAGGCAAAGTTGTGAACGAGGACTGCTCCGTGATCGGCGACGTTTACATCGAAAATGGGAAAATAGTTGAGGTTGGACTGAATCTTCAGATTCCAAAAAGAGTGCGAGTCATTGATGCCACCGATAAACTGGTGATCCCCGGTGGCATCGACACGCACACGCACATGGAACTGGCGTTCATGGGAACCAGAGCTGTGGACGACTTCCATATTGGAACCAAAGTAGAGTTTCATTTAAAATTTAGAATCTGTCATATTAATTTCATGTTGCTTGGCAAGATATGTTTGGCTATGTTTAGCAAATCAAAAAAGCTGGTAGTAAGAGTAATCACCTTCACCTATTATGAGTGGAAGTGGAAGTGCATGCGATGGATGCAAGTCCTATTTTTCTTTTTTAATCAAAAGCTGAATTTGGAATTTGAGAGTAGAATCAAATGAATATTGGATAAAATATGAATAAAACACTACAGCGACTTGAGAATCACCTCTGTCTTAAAATAGCATCAGTATGCAGTTTTGCTTCATAAGTATTTGACAACAGCTTTAATTCAGGGAATTTAAGCAAAATATTGCATAATTTTTTGGGAAGGAAAATACATAGACAGACACTTTTAAAAGCTCAAAAATAACTGGACAAACAAAAATAATTTCATATATTAAGTTGTTTTGAATACTTGGATGAAAATCCTTAAGTCAGTGACTGCCTGAAGTCTAGGAGCTGTGGAAATCACTGAATGCTGTGTTTCCTCTCTTGAGATGCTCTGCCAGGCCTTTACTGCAGTCAAGTTTGGTTGTTTGTGTGTCTCTCTCTACCTTCAGTTTTGTGTTTAATAACTGAAAAGTATGCTCTGTTGGGTTGATATCAGGTGACTGATTTAGCCACTGAAGAACATCCCCTTTCTCTCCTTCTCCACAGTTTTCTCTTCCCATCATGTCTCCATTCCTCTCTTGATTGTATTCTTTGACACTGATATATCTACCTCCTCGAGACGTTGGTTAGATGTTGGGAAATTGTTTTTCTTAACTGTGGGGGTAACTCTGTTGTCAGAGTTAGCCTTCTTCTCAATGCAGTTTGATTCAGTTTCATTTATGTGGCTCCAAATCTTCTTGATCCTGCAAAGAATTAATCTGCAGGACAAAATCAGATCAGAGGTCATTGTAAAGCTGATGCCCACGACTTCTCAACATTTGTATCAGGTGTTATTTTAATGGGAGTGATAATAAGAAATCTGTCAATCATTGTTTGTTCAGGCACCATTCACAAAGATGATTGTTTTTAACATCTGGACTAGTAGCCACACTCAAATCACTTTTTTCCCAGCATTTTCTACTTCACAGGTTAATCATTTGCTTACTTCTCTGTGGTAATGTGTGCATTTCACCAGGCTGCTCTGGCAGGAGGGACCACAATGATCCTGGACTTTGTCATCCCCCAGAAGGGCAAGTCTCTTCTGGAGGCTCATGACCGATGGCGTGAGACGGCTGATCCCAAAGTTTGCTGCGACTACTCGTTGCACGTTGCGGTCACATGGTGGAGTGACAAGGTGAATGAGAGTGAATCCTTTTGTTTTAGTACACTACTAGTATTTACTGTCTAGACACTAAAACTAATGACACTAGGTCAAGTAGGTTTGCCCAGTCCAAATATTGCTGCCCCCTTTTCCCCAGAGCTCCATTATGTCTCCCTTATTACAATCATTTTTCTTTTTTAGGTCAAGAAAGAGATGGAGACTCTGGCCAGAGAGAAAGGAGTAAATTCCTTCAAGATGTTTATGGCCTATAAAGATGTGTTTATGCTGCAGGATTCTGAGCTATATGCTGCTTTTGCTCAGTGTAAGGAGGTCGGAGCCATAGCTCAGGTTCATGCTGAGAATGGAGATTTGATTGCAGAGGTTGGTGTGAACCACACGAAACAAATGAAAACAGATTTTGAAAAAGAAGTTGCTTGTATTAATGAGCTACAATTTTTGTTTTTTTCTTACAGCTACTTATTGCCTATACTGTACAGGGGGGAAAAAGTTGCTAATAGTAAAGTAGAGCTGATATTTGACATTCCAAACTTAAGCAATATGGTTATTTTTTGTAAAATATCAAGAGTTTAACTTGAGAAATGAAACAACCTAAGCGTGGTGAGATACTAAAGCTAAACAACACAAGCCTATATGCTGTTTTTGATTTTCTGTCAGTGAAGGTTTTGTAAGTGCAGCTCAGGTAGTCAGTGTCAGAGTATAAACACACCAGAGCCCACAAGGAATGCTAAGTTAATGTTTCACCCTGATGGCAGCTAAGCTTCACTTTGTGTCCAAAGAATAACAAACACTGTGGCTGTGAGGAACAGAGAGGAACTGTGGTGCTGAATGAGGAAGACAGGAGCGGCAGAGAAGCATGTGAGAGTTGTGCAGGACATGTATGAGGACAGGGAATAGTGGTGAGAAGCGCAGTGACAGAAGGGTTCAAGGTGGCAGTGGGATTACGTCAGGGATGGGCTCTGAGCCCCTTCTTGTTTGCAGTGGTGATGGATAGACTGACAGATGAGGTCAGCCAGGAGTCTATGTCTAGACTATGATGTTTGCACACAACATTGTGATCTATAGTGAGCATGCAGTAGGTATGTTCTGGAAAAGTATTAAAAGTTAGTAGAAGCAACACACATTAAATTTGTGCGAATGAGAGGGAGACAGGTGGAAAGGTGAACATCCAAGGAGTAGTGGTAGTGAAGACAAGATGAGTCTATGGATGGTCAGCGATTCAAAGCAATGGCACGAGAAGTATGGAAGAGAGTCGAGGCTGGATTAAGACTAATGTCAGTGATCATTTATGACAGAAGGACAGAAGCATGAGTGAAAGGGAAGGTTTACAAGATGGTAGTGAGACCTGCTATGATTTATGGTTTGAAGAAGGTAAAGCTAACAAAAAGACACGAGGTTGAGCCGGAGGTGTGCAGGGCTGAAGATTTTCATTGGCAGTGACCCGAAAGGACAAGATTAGAAACGAGTACATCAGAGGGACAGCTCAGGTTGAGCAGTTTGGAGACAAAGATAGAGAGACAGGTCTGAGATGGTTTGGACACACGCTGAGGAGGGATAGTGGATATACTGGAACTTTGTGGAGCTACCAGGCAGGAGGGAAAGAGGAAGACCTCAGAGGAGGTTTATGGGTGTAGTAAAGGAAGCATTCAGAGGACTGATTTGACAGAAGAGGATAGGGATATGTTGGGATGGAGGCAGATGGTCCGCTGTTACCCCTGAAAGAAGAAGATGAAGAAGGTTGGTTGAAAGCCCCGTGACACGCGATGTTGGAGCAATGCCAAGGAAAAAAGATGAAATCTGTCATTATCTGTCACCAGAAACCTTCCCCACAGATATTTTGACAAGTTATGTCAGGATAAGCATAGGTATAATTAATAGCATATATCCAGTTAAGGTGTTCAAGTTTCAGAGGGATAGGAATAGTCATGGTGGCTCACTGAATTGACATGAATTGGAAATTAACGAGGTAATTTCCAATAATATTAGACAGAACTGCAGCTACATTCAGACAGTCAAAATCCCCACTATGAGAAAGAGCTGTTATTTCTTATGTGCATTTCCCAGCATTTTTTCAAGTGTCATGGCAAAAAACTACCACCAGGGGGTAGCAAATACTCAACAACAACTCGTGGATCTGTTGTTGCTCAGAGCAACATGAATACTGTATTATTGCTGCTTGGAAGTGTGTTAAATGTCTTTCCAGCACTACAGTAAGGCACTCACATGTTGTTATTCATAGTAGCAAATTTTAATTCAATCGAATCAATATAGATTCATCAAGTATAAATCTGACTGTCTGGTCAGTCCGTCTCTGCCTTGAAGTGCCACCGTGCCGTGTTAACCTTCCATCTCCTATAACCTTTAATCCTGACTTGTTGTCCCTGCTGTGAACTGACAGGGGGCTAAGAGGATGCTGTCCATGGGCATCACAGGACCAGAAGGCCATGAACTGTGTCGGCCAGAAGACGTGGAGGCCGAAGCCACCCAGCGAGCTATCACCATCGCCCATGCTGTCAACTGCCCGCTCTATGTGGTTCATGTCATGAGTAAATCTGCCGCCAAGGTTGTGTCTAACGCACGCAGAGATGGTGAGTGTGGACTCCTCCCTCCTGCTGTTTAAAGAGGGTGAGGCTGAGAGCTGATGAGCTTCAAAACTGGTTTCAGTTTTCTTTGTTTTATGTTTTAGTCAAATATTGAGTTATACAGTGTTTGCACATTTTGTTTTTTGTTGCCATGGCAAAAAATAAAGCCACTGAGAATTTTATCTCAGCATGAGGTTTCTGATTGCTCTCGAGCAGATAAAGTATACTCGGTTTTAGTAAACATCCGACACAGGTTTTTTCTTTCTTTCTTTCTGAACAGGGCGTGTAGTGTTTGGGGAGCCAATTGCAGCTGGTTTGGGCACTGATGGTACCCACTGTTGGCACAAAGACTGGGCCCATGCTGCTGGTTTTGTCATGGGTCCTCCGCTTAGACCTGACCCCAGCACACCTGGGTACCTTATGGACCTACTAGCTAAGTAGGTAGAACTGAAAGTCCAGCAATATTGCTTGCTGGTGGTTTTTATTCAGTGCAGTGTGTGTTTTTTCCTGTCTCTCTCCCCGCACCCCCAACCAGTCGTGACAGATGGCTGCCCCTCCCTGGGCCTGGTTTTGCTGGAGGTTTATTCCTGTTAAAAGGGAGTTTTTCCTTCCCACCTTCACCAAGTGGTTTCTCATAGGGTACAGTCTGATGGTTGGAATTCTTTTTCTATTGTTGTAGGGTCTTTACTTATTTAAAGTGCCTTGAAGCAACTGTTGTTGGGATTTGGTGCTATATAAATGAAACTGAGTTGAATTAAAATTCAGTTCGGTTCGTATTTTGGCTACAGCTACAGATTTTTTTAGGCTATGGGAGTTTAGAAGTTCAGAATCCCATGTGATCCCACGCAGAATCAGCTAATACAGATTTATCCAAATCAGACAAAATGTATCTGGATCAATTGTACTATGTTTTTGCTGTTTTTTTGCTGCTACAGTTTTTGTTTGTGCTGCTATCATTTTGAAAATAT
This sequence comes from Pundamilia nyererei, assembly GCF_000239375.1. Classification (NCBI taxonomy): domain Eukaryota; kingdom Metazoa; phylum Chordata; class Actinopteri; order Cichliformes; family Cichlidae; genus Pundamilia; species Pundamilia nyererei. The sequence goes on from NW_005187510.1 coordinate 711,664, forward strand.
TAATAAAAGAACATTTCTGAAGAAATTTAAAAGCATGCCACTTGGTGCGTATTAGTTGGACCTGAATCAGAGGTTCTGTTGACGAGTTAGGTCCAGCAGGCCTCAGGTTGGAGCACCAAACCCTAAACAGCTTGAAAAATACATAGTTTGTATCTGTCATTGTTCCATGTGATAAAAATAGCCCAAAAATTGTTTGGTCAAATTGTTCATCCAAGGTCAACCACATTGACCTTTGAGAAACTTTTATTAATATCTTTAAAATGATAGAGGCACAAAGAGCCATTTTTGCAGCACAAACATTGAATACCACGTCTGTTGGATTTAAAGAAAGTGGGGATTTTAGCATTTTAGGATCATGTTCACATATGACATCTTTGCATGACAGAACTTTCACTTGCAATTTTGAATGGTATCACAGACTGTGTTAACAACAGTGATTTCTGGAAGTGTTTCTGAGGCTGTGCAGCTATTCCTATGACTGAATCATTCAGTCTGAAGGCCTGTAGATCAGGGACAACTAATATTCATTTTGAGCCTTATCGATTGTGCACTGAGATTTCTCCAGATTCTCAGAATCTTTTAGTTATATTTTTTTCTGTAGATGATGAAATATTCAAAGCTTTAGCAATGTTATGTTAAGGAAAATTATTCACAAATTGTTCCACAATTCGTACAGTTTTTTTTTTTTCAGATTGGTGAACCTCTGCCCATCTTTACTAATGAGAAACTCAGCCTCTCTAAGATGCTCTTTCTATACCCAGTCTCATTATTGACTTTTGTCAATTAACTTAATTAGTTGCAAAATACGTTAGCTCCAAATTAGCTCAAAATGAACTAAGATTTTCCATGAAATAGTAAAAATGTCTCAGTTTAAGAAATTGATGAGCTTTCTATATTCTATTGTGAATAAAATGAAGGTTTATAAGATTTGATAATTTGACATGCTGTCGCAACTTTTTTGGGAGTGAGGATTTAGAATTGACCAAAGTGACCCTCAAGGTTACTGATACATTTTTTAGGTTATTCCATCATCAGTTTGGACATAACAATCATTTTCCTTCTGTTCATTGTGCCAGTGATGATCTAAGCGTGACAGGGACGGACAACTGCACCTTCTCTGTGTGCCAGAAAGCCCTGGGCAAGGACGACTTCACCAAGATCCCTAACGGTGTGAACGGCGTCGAGGACAGAATGTCTGTCATCTGGGAAAAAGGAGTGGTTAGTACTAAGGATATACTCACCTTTTTAGTTGTCTTTTTTTAAAGCACCGGTTTCTTGACAACAAGTTTTAAAGATGCCATGTGGTTAATGTTCGCATAACAAAAAGTAGCAAATACACATTTTTGACTCTGTACCGGCCCATTTGCATTCATGACGGCGTGCCATGATGTTTAATGTTGGGTTACTGTTTTTACTATCAAATATGAATAATTCTACTTTTCTCACAATTATTTGGATGATATGTGTATTTCTTTTTTCCTGCAACACACAATAAACTCCCAGAGCTGCAGATGGCTGCATGATTGCAAGCACTGCATTTTCTGGCCATTGTTGTGGGGACTGTGTATCAGCTCAGCTGCCCCAAGGCCACTGGAAAGATTTACTTTGTGCAACAGTGCTTACAAATCACACATTAGATGATATTTTGGCAGAAATGAGTTGCTTGCACTGACCTTTTGTCTGCTAATTCTGTGTATTGTTGTCATCCAGTGTGGCCCCCTAACTCAAACTGGGTGCTTTGTGCATTTTCTTCTCCCCTCAGCATAGTGGCAAAATGGACGAGAATCGATTTGTGGCTGTCACCAGCAGCAACGCAGCAAAAATCTTCAACTTCTACCCGCAGAAAGGCCGAATCGCCAAGAACTCGGATGCTGATGTGGTTATATGGGACCCAAGGATGACCAGGTGAGAACTCCAGCTCAGGTCATTCAGCAGTGTGGAAGAAATCTTTAGAAATCGAGCAGTGAAAGAAAGCCTTCAGCTGGTGTACGTAAAGTTTTAAAAGTGCATGATGAATGCAAATCCTGATGTTAAAAATGGTAACATCGCCACTGTCTCCATCAGAGCTCCATCACACGGTGATGCTGAACCATTTGGCACACTTGAGAGCGTGTCTTAAGGGTGCCAGGCACTTCACTAACTAAGATAAGGTTTTTAAGTTTAGCTGTAAAGCATGTAGGCGACAGATACAGGCACCTAAAAAGAGAAGAGCTATATCTTTCATCCTGTGCCACGTCAACACTAACGCACTCACTAACCCTCCACATAAGCTGATTACGTCTATGCTCCATCCAAAAGTCGGTGTATGTCATCACTTATCTATAGCTGCAAATTAAAGCATAACACAATTTACATATGAATGAAATTCATCACTCCATTAAAAAAATTTGAAATTGCTATGTTTGGTAATTTTATATTTTTAGGAAAAGATTTTAACACACTTACATAAGGCATGAGTGAGACGATGCTGATGGATCATGGTGAGAATTTTGAAACTGACGAATATTTCATGTGGGAGCTAAACAAATTTCCTTCGTGCAGAATACACGGCGTTATGGCTGCTTTCAGGAATGTGCTCAGAATATCGCAAAACTGGTCATGTGATTGTGTTGTATTATTTGAGCTGTTGTGTGAAGCACAAGCACAAACGAAGACAGTTTGCGTTCCAGCATCATGTGTACTGTAGCACAATCTTATATGACCTGGAAATAGCAATGCACCGCTCTGTTTGCTGAAGGATCTGGGCTGCGTCCCTCAGGGATCTAACCCACTGTGGATGTGAGTTGATGAAGAGCATATTAAACCCCAGTGTAATTTTCTGTAAATGAATTTACTGATAATAATACAAAAACAACAAAAAAAGATTATGTCAGGACCAATAAACTCCACAGCTGTTACTATGAGTTGCTTTCCAGTTTGTCTTTCCTCTCAGACCTGTCACTCCTGGACATCAGCTGTTTACTATGCTGTCCATTTAAGTTGTGTCTTTACCATATGCGCATGTCTGTGGAAGTCATAATGCCTTTCAAGCATGAGAGCGCATTGTATTTGATTGCTGCACAGTGAATTCATCTGTGAAACTGTGTAATTAATTTGCCGTCAGCACAAGTGTCACTTCATAACATCCGGGACCAGGGGCCACAAACAGTTGCATAACCGCCTCCCCCCCACAAAAAAACCCAAATCCCTAGGAAGCTCACTCAGTTGACTTGTTCCTCATAATTGGGTGAGCTGAATAATGAGGACACATCTTGTTTTCGTCAGTGCACACTAGGCATGGTGTCTGGCTTCACAAATCCACAGGAAACATGTTTGTGAATGGAGAGTAAAAAGGGTCAATGAAAAAAGAAATCCAGAAACTAAAACCTAAGAAACGAAGAAATTCTATCATTTCTTTATAAATCAAACCTGGCAAGCCCGTGTGAACTAAAGCCCCAGTTTCCTGTCCTAAGCTCACAGGCGCGGCACCCAATATGGTCTTCTGCTGCTGTAGGCCATCTGTTTCAAAGTTCGACATGTGTACATTTAACAGCAGCATTGTCATTGTACACCATTTAAATTACTTTAATAATTTCTGCTACTAAACTCCATCACAGCTATGCTAAATTTATTTTGCTGAGAACTGAAAAATGTTGCCGCTCTTGTGTTTCTTTGTTCATATTTCCCATCAGGTTCCAGCTTGCACAGTCTTTTTTTATATCTGGATACTGGCTATGCTGCAATATTATGTGGCTGTGCTCACGCAGCAGCCTTTGGATAGATGCCACAATAATGTAATAGGCAGCAGTGAAAATGTTGAGGTGCCTTTTTATTGTCTGAAAGAAGCTTAGTGTATGTGCTTAGTGAGCCTTTAAGAGCCTCACGTGAGCAAAAGTTTTGAATAATACATTATATTACTGCTGCACAGTGAACAAACTGCAAGTACATCTTGGCCTGATTCAATCAGTTTCAGATGAGGATGGACTGCATTAAGTTTTCACAATAGATTTATCCTTTTCTTTGGTATTCAGAAAGCATCCAGCAATTATCTAACGCAGGCTACACGTGACCAATGAGTTTAGCTCGTAAAAAGCCTCCACTGACTGTTTTTAAAGCTGCCAATGTATCTTTATGTAGGAAAATATCAGCCAAGACTCATCACCAGGCTGTGGACTACAACATCTTTGAGGGTATGGAGTGTCATGGGGTACCTGTCATTACCATCTCCAGAGGCAAAGTGGTGTATGAGGATGGGCAGCTGAAGGTGTCACCAGGACATGGCCAGTTCATCCACAGAAAACCATTTTCTGAGTTTGTTTACAAAAGAATCAAGCAGCGGGAGCAGGTTAGTAAAGTCTTAGCGTCAGAAGTGTCACTGAAGTTCCACATTTTTTGGATGTGAACTTAATGGGTAGTGCATACACATACATATACAAAAGTGTTGCGATTTTGCAAAAAAATTTGCTCTTGAAAAAATGCACTCGAAAAAATCAAGTTGACATCAAGCGATGATTAGCTGGCCCTGAAACAGAGATTCTGGGTTCATCCAGTTCTCGTGAGAGGGCAGCATCAGGGAGAATTTCAGGGTGTGGTCCAAGAGTTCAGGCTGTATCACGATAGCTTTCATAGGTGAGTCTGAAAAATATCTTTAACACACAAAATATTCACACCATTTTTACACATCTGGTGTGTAAAAGCCTTTAGCCTAACTGTTCCCTCTTTTATTTACTATTTATGGTCAGTTGAGGTAAGCAAACTGAATGCTGGTTGTAGCGTCATATATGCTGTAAGCATATAAATTTGGATTAAATTACCCAGAATATTGCAAATAAGTATATCTCAATAAGATGAACTATACAGCAGACTACAGACTCAGGACACCGGGGTGTGATTTTGACTCAGTCTACTTCTGATATTTGGTAAAACTGATATTTTCCTGTGTCTATTCCAAGTGCAGATCATGAATTGCACAGAGGACATACATTGGCAGGACTGCTTAGCTGTAAAACACTTTTCGTAGTTAATTCAGAATTATGAACTTGAAGCAACCAGACTGGGAGTAGGTACCACACACAGGATGACCTAATGTTTCTGTCTGCTTTGTATTTGACCTGCAGGTGAGGAAACCTACAGCTGTGACCAGAAAGCCATATGAAGGCAAAGTCATTTCTGTCTGAACACATACCTGGGAACTTAAAGGGCACCTTAAATCTCCAACAATGCAACACAGAAGCTACCCATTGCACAAACAACAAGTGTTTTCTCAAAGACAACCTTCATTGGAGTAGCTTTTTGCATTTCAAGCATATGAGGGTTATAACATGTTGAATTTCTGCCTGAGTCAATGCTCCGCTGGAAGAGGAAACTGAGTCACATACAGCTGTATCTGCAGCCAGCTCTGTTCAGTACACAGATCACAAAAACCAACTCTGCTGCTGCAAACTATACATTTATTACTAACACCATTATGTAATAACGCAACTCACCATAAGAAATGCAAATTGGGTTTATGCATGAGTCTCTAAATAGAAAAAAAACCAAAACAATTTCACTGTATATTGTGTTCTGTGCTCTAAAACAATAGTAAATCAGCATTTATAGTTGTGTGTAATTATGCCTGAGTTTTCTTCTTCACAGCATGTTTTTGCATTTTTTACCCCCATCTTCTAAAATCCCAGTTGCCACTGGTAACAGAACTGTCTCTCACCCAAAAGCATCCCTTCCCTTTGATGAAATATTCATTAAAATACACTGACATGCATGCGGTAATAAGATTTACTCCGCTGACCCAGATGGACTCTGTGTTTGCATATTCAGCAGGCTCACACATCATTATACACTCCATCTATGCCCATGTATGGACTGCATTCATTCCTTCTCGTGGTAAAAAAATGTCTGCGGCTGTCATCGAGCATCATGTGGCAGCTTCCCATTGGGGCGGGCATGCTGGCATGTTATTATGCCACAGGGCCAGTTGAGCCATAGTGTGAGCTTATCAGGTTGCCACACGGGTCAGTGGTAGTGTGTGAGTCACAGAATGCCTACTCATCCTCAAGCAAGAATGCTTCTTTCCTCTTTTCTTAAACGGTGCAAAGGATGGTTGGGGGATGGTGGGGTATTGTACAGTGAATGGTGAGCCTATTTAAAATGGTGACCTGGCTATAACTTGAGTTTTCAAGCTTTAAACACAGAGGAAGTGATTCATACTAAATATTTACACTTTAACTAGTGTAACCCAAAGTATTTTTTAAGTGATCACAGTATTTCTAAGAATCAGGTTTTGCCAAACATGGTGATATCAATTAGTCTTGCTAACTGTAACAGCAATGAAAATGTTTAACCTGCAGTTGAAGAGGTATACTTAACTAACCAAAGTATGGGAGTAACTCAAAGTATCTATTATTCTAGTATTCTGAACTTCAAGCTGAGCATCAGAATAGTGAAGAAAGACCTTTCAAATGACTTACTCAAATAACCACTCGTTACAACCAAATGGCTATTGGTTGGATAACAGTGTAACACCATTCTTATGGCTGGTTCCAGCCTGATATGTGCCATGTCACAAGGCTGGAACAATCTCAACCTGGTGTCTTGAAAATGACAGTGAGTTCACTGTACATAAATGGCCTGCATAGTCACCAGATCTCAGGCCAAAAGAGCACCTTTGGGATGTGGTGGAACCGAAGCTTTGCATCACTGATGTGCAGCTGACAAATCTTAAGCAACGGCAAGATCCTGTCATGTTAATATGGAGCAAAATCTCTGTGGAATGTTTCCAGCACTTTGTTGAGTCTGTGCCGTGAGGAATGAAGGCATTTCTAAAGGTAAAAGGGCATCTTTGCAAGGTATACCTAATGTAGTGGCCGCTAAGCATATGTTCTCACTTTGCCAGAAATTATATATTAAGTAAATATATTAATCATGACTTTCCTCAATCCTACAAGGCTGAGCCAGTGGTGACGCCTCTCCAACTGCAGCTGAGTGATATGATTTGAGCATACTACTATGTAGTGTGTGTGTACCACTAAGTATTTAAGTACGCAAAATGATAGTAAATATACTGAGCATGTAGTGTATAGTATAGGATTTCTACTACTTAAAACATCTGTCATAAGCTGTTAAATAAAGGAAGTTTTTTTTGCAAATATTAATGCATAATGAACAAACACAGCCTAAGGGATTTCTCAAAACTGTGTATATACCAATAAGACAGTAAAAAACTAATAGTATTTACCTGGGCTACACTACCCTGAGGAATACACATTAATAGCAGTTTTGACCTTTCCCCATTCACACATCACTGCATTTCTCACCTGTCACAGTCTGCATTATGAAGTCAGTAGGCTGTGACCTGTCCCTATGCTGAGTGAAGAAACAGCACCTGCATGATGCTAATGAACGGTGACAGTGCATAAGTAGGAAGAGCACAGTGCTGCTCTCTGCACATGCAAATGACATCTGTCTTAGATTATGTAAGCAAATATCGCTGTTCTACATTCTGCACAGAGGTAAAATGCAGAAGCGAGGTTATAACTGCGGTTTCTTTATTTGATATTTTATGTAACAAACATAATTAGGTGTTTATTCATAGCAGGAATGACTGCAACCATCACAACTGATAGTGGCAAAATGATCATAGTTTGGGGTTGATTCATAATAAAATTCTTCCTCTGTCATGTTATATAATGAACATGATGTAATAGGTAAGTAATGTATTTCCTATGGCTGAGAGCTCATTGCAGCTCTGTTGAATCAAGGTAATACCTCTTAGCTTATGGTCTTTAATTGCGCCACGGTTACCAGTAGACTGAGCTGTCACATGATGCCATAAATAGTAGTATACTGCTCTAGTTTTCTGAATAATAATGACACAGTAGGTGGTGGATTACAGGTGAGAACTGGGGCGCAAAGAGTACATATTTATTCTGCTAAATGTTAAATATAATATAAAACAATTGAAGAGAAATGTATTATGATGTATTTTGAAATAACATACATTGAAAGTTTTCTATATGAGATCGTTGCAAAATTTGCAGCCTCACCTAATGTCCACCCTACTGGCACTGATTTTATATTAGGATTTAAAAATCTAGGTGGTTTTGGTATGGCGAGTAGCCTTCAGTAATATTAATAAATCACACAGCAAAAGTACATTCATGTAGTTGTAAAAAGCATGACAATATAGTAAGTAATCAAAGTATTCAGAGTAACTTAACGGAATACGTTACAAACTACATTTTGGGGCATGTAGTCTGTAATCTGTAGTGGAAGACATTTCAAAAGTACCCTTACCAACACTGGGGATGGTTAAAACATCGCTCTTAGATGCACCCTGGCTAGATGTAGAACAGGCACTATGCAATAATATAGAGATTTCGGACCTACCATTTATCAGCTCAAACACCAAACTACATGTATGTTTTAAAAGAGTCGACATCAGCTCTTCTCTGACAGCACGATGGGAGTTTCTTAAAATGAATGAGTCTTCATTAATCCCATGCGAATGTACACCTATCTGGAACAAAACTGACATACTACAGAAAAATAATATGATTAACCTCCCAGATTGGAGTCGTAAAGGAATTAAATATTTGGAATATATATTAGAAGGAGGACTTTATTCCATTTGACAGACTAGTTGTACAGTATGGGATTAACAAGAAAAGATTTTTAGAATATCAACAAATTAAATTTATAATAAAAAAAGTTTAAGCCTAATCAAGTTGAATTACAAACACGATCATGTGTGGTACAATTTCTTAATCTTAAAACCCCAAATTACTGTCTAAAATATACTGGACACTCTCCAAAATAGATGAATCAATATCCTTTTGCAAAATGGGAATTATCAGTCATCTTAGACCAAAATACAATACAAAATACTACACAGAGTGCACTATACAGGTCAACGGATATTCAAGATGGGCTTTATGTCTTCTAACAACTGCTCACACTGTCAAGGCAATAAACCTGACAGTTACGCTGTTTGGTTCTTTCCACCAGTGCAGAGGGTTAGATGCTGGATATGTGAAGACTTATCAAAGTATCTGAAATGTAACATTCCAGCCAGTAGCGGTTTTTGATACGGGCAACACGGGCGGTTGCCCAGGGCGGCATCGTGGTGGGGGGCGGCCAGAGGGAGTGTTCGCCCAGGGCGCCAAACAGGCTAGGACCGCCACTGATTCCAGCCTTCCCTCTAGTCCACTTGTTGGGCATCTTGGATGACGTCACTACATAGATGAATACAGCCCACATGGTTCTCACCAACGTATGCATTGCCAAGATAACTGTCTTCATGAACTGGAAAAATAAAAATAATCCTAATTCTAACCATTATAGAGACCGTCTGAAAGATCATATTAGTCTTCCCGCCTTCATTATTGCGCTTGATGTAGGGGTAGGTACAGGCTTGGGGTGTCTGGGGATTCTTCGGGGACTCAACCTGGGGGCTGTGGTACTGAACTGAATGGGGATCTGTGGCTCTTGGGTGGTGTTTTCCTGGTGGTTGCCTGCAGCAGGGCTGGAGGAGGGTCTGTGCTGGCGGACGAAGGTTACCGACCTGGTAGTCTAGCTGAACTCTGGGTGGGTCCAGAGTGGACTTGGGGTTCTGGGCGTGCTCTGCCTCCGGGCTGGGGCTCTGGCTGGGCCTTTGGGGCTTGGGTCCTGGTTGGTGTGTCACCGAGGTTGTGGGTGGGTGCATGCACGGAGGCCCAACCCTGGTGCGGGGGGCCTCTGGTGCATTGATGGAACTGGGGGCCTCTTCAGCTGGTGGGGAGGTTGTTCTTGTTCTGCTTGTTTTCTTCTTTTAACAGATGTGTAGTGTCTTTTCTCACTGTCCCTCTTCCCCTCTGTTAATCTTTCTCTCTCCTTTTCTTGAACTTCTCCTGTCTGCATCTTTCCCTTTCTTATCCCCCGGACATGTCTGTTCCGACTGTAATAACTTAAAACTTTAAATAAATAAATAAATAAATAAAGATCAGTCAAGTGGACCAGTATGGTAAAGCCGTAATGATCCACTTGGGAAAACAAATCTGCTGGGCATTTTTCTTGGCCTTCAGACAATAATTCTAAGTCCTACAGTGCCAGACAGGACAGGGAAAAAAAAGAATAACAGAGATTTACTTTTTTATGCAAAGAATGGGCTTAAGTAGAATGGTCTCCCTCTAAAAAACAAAAGGAAACTAATAATATAATTATTATAATAAATATATATTGTTGGACCTCCACACCACCATGGTGCAAGATACCAATACATTCTCATTGTGCCAAATAATGATGTTTTATCAAACACGGTTGAATGTCAGACATACGTGGAAGGTGCTCTTTGGTGTAGGTGCCCTGATGTAAAATGTTTGCAATATACTGTAGTGTTTAACCGCACAAGGCAAAAATAGAGACTTTGGTTCAGAAGTTCTCATTGACAGACTAAAGTATAAGGCTGATATTTCTCTCCGCGAGATCCACACACCATCCATGCTGATCTGTCAGTCTGCACCAGGACTAGCACCGCCATCACTAGAGTGTCTGTGTGGAGAAGATTTTCCTCACAGGATACTTTGTGGATCCTCTTTAGAATGAAACAGTAGCGGAAACCAGAAATATGGCTGATGAAGAAGAAGAGAAAAACTACATAATTAGAGATTTGGCTTTTTTTTCTTTTTTTTTTTGGCTTGCAATAGTTATTCTCAAGCAATATGTTAACATGCACCTTGGTAATAAGTGACCTGAGGCTGCAGTTGTTTTTCTCCTTTCTCATTTTGAATCTCTTCCTCAGGATTTTGCCGTGGAGGTACTCCACTCTCTCCTCAGCAGCAGAGGGGAAGAACTGTTCACAGACCATCAACCTTAGCTGGGAGACTTTGGTTGACATCAGAGCCATAACAAGCAGGGTGAGCAGGATGGCAGTCAGTGGAATTACAGAACTATATAGCAACAACTTGGGTTTGGGGAGGCACTGCTTCTCAAACAGAGTCACAGAGTAGGAAAAGTCTTTTTCATGATTTTCTTGTCCAAGAGACATTCCAATTAAAGTTGCAATTCCCTGCAAGGATAAACAAGTGAGTCTTTTGTGGTTGAGATGAGGAAAATATTTAAAAAATAAATAAATATTTACTACGGTGTACTTACTTTGATGCTCATTAACAAAGGGATGTGGAATGGCTCCAGCTCTGATAACCTTGCTGTAACAATGTCAACAAAACAGTACAGCAAGGCGTCCACAGTTATGAATATGACCCAAGCTATGAAATGGGAGACAACTGGAATTCCAAATTTCACCATAGCTTTCCCTTCTCTTGTTGTGGGACGGGCGGAGGGAATGAAGGTGTACAGCTGCTCCTCCTCTGCCGTGAGGGGAAGGACGTGGGATTTTCCTTCCGCCTTCTGCTTCTCGTCAAAATGAACAAACTTGCTGCTGATGAACCTGTTTTTGTATTTCATGTCTCTGCAGTATTTTTTTATGTGCAATGCTATAAACATCATGAGCACCAGGAAGCTGATGGCAGGAAACATCCTGTCGGTCACTGAGCTCACTGTATTCATCAGGGCCTGTGCATATTTAACAGTCTCGTTGAGCTTCTGCTCTGCTCCTGCGAGCCTCTGCCTGAATTCTTCTGATTCCAATCTTGGAGAGACGTTGAGCTGGGAGTCAAATCTCACTACTCCCAGGTTTGTAACCCCTTTGAGCATGTCTCCGATCCACTTCAACATCTGAACATAGTTAGTAAATGGAGCAATGATGGAGGCTTTTTTTGCCTTCAGGTTGCAAATCATACTCCTGACCAGCAGCGAGAGGTTCTCCAGAGTGTTACGGATGTTCTTAAGAACCACTAAGCTGGTTCCAGCAGTTAACAGCAAGTTCCTACTCTTTTTCATGAAAATGGATATAACAAAAAGAGTCCCTAAACACCTTACTCTCTTTGATAGGAAGAGGGCAACAGTCAGCAGTGTCCCAAAGCAGGCGGCAATCCCCCCAGCCACTGCTAGCTCATAGTCCAGAGCGAAAAGGAGGTACAGGAGGAGCAGGGAGCTGAGCAGGAGGCTGGAGATGCTACAGATGAGGAGGAGAAGGATTGTTCTTCTGAATCCATCCCTTTTACCAGTGGTGAACACATCCACAGCTTGAAAACCCACATCCTTAAGGCTTTGTTTTACTGCAATCCATGAGAAAAGCATCCTGGATATTAAAGTAGACGTTGAAAATGCAGGTTATAAGAAAATCATTAACAAATACAATATATTCAGTAACTACTGCTCCCAAAAAGACACTTGTGCTGAACAGAAAGGCGAAGTAGTAGCCTGATGTATAAAGCTCAGCAGCTCTTCTGATTCATGTAGAGCGCAGTCGCCTTAAATACGACAGAAACAGGAAGACTCTTGCCTTTGTCATTAGTCATTTTGTAGTCATCCCTATTTTTCAACCACAAGCAGAAGTAAACAGAGGCTGAATTATGACTGTGGGGTGTGTGCAACTGAAATATCCTCTTCACATAAAAATCTAATGCTTTACTAAGAATTTCAAGGCGGTATTGCACGAATGTGTGAGTGGACTGAATACCAATAATTTTGTGTATTTAGGGTAACATATTCATATTGCAGAAACAATGATAAAATACCCTTTTACAGGAGTAGGTGATTTCAGAGAATCCTAATATTCAATAGAATTGGAAGGTCCGTGTGACTGTATTCATTTGACCCTATAAGGTCATCATGTTTGTCACATGTCCAAAATGCCAGGCAACTTAACGTTAAGTGGTTAGTGGTCATGTGATCTGCAAAACCTCAATGTTGTAATGCTTAACATCAGAATTTCAGCACTGTCTCGGTCAGCACATTAAGTTCTGTGTACTTTATTCACACGCTGAGGCTAGCATTGAATGTTTGCTTCAGAGAGAGGTGATAAAAAGAAAACATTTTCACTGATTTGTGAGCGTGACCTGAATACTTAGCGAGTGTATTTAGCTAATTACCTTTAGAACAGGCTTCGATTTTTCAGACAAAGAAAATAATACTTCAGAAAGTCTATCTTGTGGTATTTTCCTTCATAGTAGACATAATAGATGCCTTTTTTTTATGTTTAATTGGAAAAAAAAACTTGCACAACCCTGTCAAGGAGAGACCTGTTGAATTGAAACATTAAGCGAAGTAAGTTGTCGACAGAGCAGCCGGTGTGTTTGTGGTGTGGACCCGAAAAGCAGACAAGGGAGAGACTGAAATGAAGTTTAATCAAAAAGCGAGCCGTTGATTTGGCTGAAAAAGCATGAACACAAAAACAAAGCAAGGCGAACAGGTGCGAGAAGTAAAACTAAAACCTATGAAAACTATGACAAGAGAAACATGAACATAAATCTGAGCAGATGCAAGAAAACAAGAAACATGGACCTGAACAGGATTATGAGAAAGCTGACGTGACGTGGAGGGAGGAAAACAGATGAATCGACAATGAATTAGTGAGAAAGAGGACTTACATACACAGGAGGGTAATGGAGAAAACAGCTGACACAAATGAACCTGAACGCCACAGGGGAAGTACAACTAAACACACTTAACATGGAACACCAGACTCTTTGCAATAAAACAGGAAAGAGAAAAGGGACGTAGACAAGACAACACCAGCTTGACAAATAGAACATGCAACACGAAGACATGAAATACATGGGGAGACAGGGGGCACACAAAAGACACAAGCAAGGAGACACAGAAGAAACATAACTAGATCAAAACGCAAGTAAACCTTAACTAAAACAATAACACAAGAACTTTACATGATTTCAATATAACAATCAAAAGTACTAAACAAACTCACAGACCCTGCCCCCTGACACAGAAACACTGGTTTTATTTACATCTAAACGGATTCCCTGTATCTGCACACTGACTGGGACTCATTCATTGCAACATGAGACTCTGTCACAGTCACATAAAATCAAATGTATGTACTTGCCACTGCAAATGGTCTAGTTATTACATGAAATAAGCATCCATAATCACATATTTGAGAGGAAAAAAGCCTGTTAACTCAATATGAGTAAATAATCACTGTTTACATGTATAGTGCACTTTAAACGTATTCATATGAATTTATTTGTTTTGATGGGAAAGCAAAAATTCTCTCTAAAACATCCCATAAACTCCAAAAACAAACAAATTCAAATAAAAACATCTTCACTGTGCAGAATGTTTGTCTGTTAAATGAAAGAGCTGCAGTCTGCCTGCTGAGAGTTACTAGGTGTATCACGTCGCAACGGAACAGAAATACCCATATAGAGCAGAGGCTTCGGTCATTTCACTGCCCTTCCTTCGTGAGTGCACAACAAAAATCCGAGCTCGTTGTTTAAGTGTCTAAATATCGCATTTTGAAAATTTTTTGGGGAAGAAACATCGTGAATACACTGACAAGCTTCAGGAAAACTGTTGCTGTATTTATTGGATCCAGCCAAGTGGTGTAGCATCTTTTTACAAGAATGCAGCGCCAAAACCTGTCGCCAGTGTCTGAGAAAGATCAGCTGGGTTTAAACCCTGTCAAGCTCCCACTAAAGAGAAAGCGAATCCAGCATGATGCTGCACAAAATTGCAGCAGAAGTGCTGACAGCTCCTCCCCAGCAAGGGGAAAACGCAGAATCTGTGGAAAGAAATTTGTACTGAAAAGAAATTTCAGTCAGATTTCAACCAACTGCAGAAGCATCACTGAGGCCTGCTTTTCAGAAAGAAAAGGGATGAAGAAAGACACAGACAAGAATGAATCAGCTGTGACACCACCAAGCATCCCAAAAAGTGCCGCTATCACGATGATCCGACTCAAAGGCAAGAAATTGAATGATACGGCCTCGAGTTTCCAGAATGATGCCAGATCCTCTGAAAGCAAAGTGATGGAGAAAAAGAGGCCAGAAGACCAGAAAGTTAGAAACATTTGGATCGTTGGCTCAAGCTACATCAAAAGAGGAGAGTTCGGAGCAAGACAGAAGTTTGGAGAGAATTTGGGACTTAATGCCAAAGTCCAATGGTTTGGCAAAGGAGGGATGGGCTGGAGCGGCGTCCTTCCACGTTTTTATGAAGAGTTATCTACACGGAGCCCGCCTGACATATTGATTATCCACGCTGGTGGCAACGATTTAGGACTCATGTCTGCCCAGCAACTTTCTGGTATAATGAAGACAGAATTGATGCAACTGCACAAAGAGTTCCCCTCAATGACGATTGCTTATTCCTGCATCAATCAGCGCCAAGTGTGGAGGTATGGAAGTCCATGGAAGATAAATAAGGACAGGGAGATTGTCAACCATACCATGAGAAAGGCTGCCCACTGCTTTGGAGGGGTGATTATTGAACATCCCTGTTTGAAATTTTTCGACAACACAATCTTTGTACCAGACGGAGTCCATTTCACAAAGAAAGGAAATGAACTGTTTGTGACCAGCATCCGCTCCACCACCAAGAACATTCTGCAGTCAACGCAGAGAAAACAGATTTGAGGCGTCAACCTCTATAATCTGACTACACATATGAACGAGAATACTGAATAAATGCAAAGTCAAAAGAGCAGTGTGTAAAGACTCCTGTGCTTACAGATTCTGAATAGAGATTAGGAAATGTTTGTGACAAAGACACATACACAGACAGTCTCTCTCTCTCACATTTACACTCACACTACAAGAAGATTGTTGATTCATGTGTCTGTGTATTTTCTAATTCTTTATTCCATGTGCTGTATGTTTATTTTTTATTTTTTTAATGCAATAACTGAAATAACACAGATAGAAATGAATAAATAAACAGATAAAAGACTCACATGAATAAGAGGAGGCTACAGAGATTTTTTTATAACTGTTTTTGGAAAAGCAAAGTGTGTTTGGCTATTTTGACTGCAAAAGCTGCCAGAGAGGACAGCATTTAAGGCAAAACTTAAAAAAAAAAAAAAACACCTTTAAATCTAGGGTGTCAAACATAGGGCCAAGGGGCCAAAATCGGCCTGGCAAAGACTCCAATCAGTCCCACTTGATGGCTGGATGGATAATGTTTTTCTACTCTACTTAAGCACTCAAATCACTTTATACAATACATTCACCATTTAACAAACATATTTGGGCAAACTCCTCTTCTACATCTAAGTGCCCTCTGTCTAACATTCACACACACATTGATGAACACACTGGGAGCAATTTGGGTTTAGTATCTTGCCCGAGGATCTTCAGACTGGAGCAGCCAGGGATTGAACCCCCAGCCTTCCAATCAGTCACTGATTTGTATGAATTACTTCGGGTTGTTGTAGAGGAGGTGAGCCACAACCACCGTCAGGCAACAAATCACAAAGAACTGTGTTTTTGTGTTTCTTTGTCTGTGCTCATGCATGGTTATGTGCAATAGCATGCATGTGTGATTGCATGGGTTTCTATGTGTCTAAATGTTTCTCATTACACTGTGTGGAACTTTAGAAATGAAAGGTGGATATCACATTTCTGTCATTTGTACCTTACATGTCTTCTCCAAGCTCTTCATTCAGGTGTTTTGAAATGGGGAAACACCTACAAACCTAAAACAAGCCATCCTAAGGACTGAAATTTAGAACCATTCCTTTACCATTATTGCATGAAGAAAAGTGACCTAACTGGCAACATTGTGCAGTTAGGTCAATAAATGAAATCAGAATCTGTCTATAAAAAACTGAAAAGAGCAACTTATTCACATTGATGTAAAAGATGATGTAGTGTGTGTGAGTGTGCGTTAATTTGATCATCACTCAACTCTTGACATCAGTGTAATATCATTTTTTTTATTTTTAATTTGAAAAATAACTTACATAAATCTCTGTACTCAACCATACTTAACCAAGACATAGCCTTGGCATTAACACATTGCACCAAAAAGAGAAAATGAAAAGGCATTCAAAAGGATAAATAACATGTCTTTGTCATCATGAGGCATTTTTCCTCTTCCAAAAGAATCTATCAGTCTACTTGTGGTAGCTTGTTTACTCAAATTCTGACATCTAAAGGTATGTACAATGAAAATGAAAATATATACCGTAGCTTGTTAAAGCGACAAGGTTTTTCTCTGACATTAAAATGCATTATCTTCACGTGGAAAAGGAACAATGCCTCAATTCAGTTTCATTCAGACATACTGCAACTATAAGATTCATGTACTTCCCAGACACGAGAAGTATTGTTAATTACTAAAAATAGAAAATAAAAAATAAACTGGTCTTGGCTTTTAAATAAAACTAACAAAAATATAGTAAAGTAATTTCATTTTCATTAAAACAAGAAAAAAAAAATTCTGTGGCAATATCCCTTATTATTTCAACTTGTGATTAGCTCATCTTCACAAACAGTGATGTAAAATTGAACCATGGCAACACGCATGTCGCGCATGTTTGCCGTCTCTTGATTCGGTATAGACCTCTTTGCTGTACCAGTACAGATTATTTTTGCATGTTCGTCAACAATACTGAAATAAAATACACTTGCAATCACAACTGTTTCGCCAGCATCCATTAAATATAAAATATTTTCCTTGTCATATTTTTTCTTCTTCTTTTTTTTCCTCAAAAACCTGAAAGAAAATGTGACTTTCGGGTGGGGTGGAATGTTCTGTTAAAACTTCAATAAATGGCCCAGGAAGACCAAGAACTAATTTGCCATAGAGCTCAATTTAAGGTGAGGGAGAAAAGTAATGAAGTTGACATGCACTGTACAAGAAATTGCAAAAATTCCAAATATCATCTTTATCAAAACATGCTGAGTTACTGTAAGGTGTGCCCAAGCCATGTTGCAAAAGACCCTTTTCAACATGCTTGTTAAACAAATCCAAATCCAAAAGAAGGAAGAAAACAAACATAGTGAAACGATACAGTACTGTAAAGTAACCAACAGTCCTAAAATCTGGACGATGTCAGGGGACTGAACAATGGTAGCAATGAATAGTACGATGAGAAGTACCCTGGGAAAGGAAGAAAAAGAGAAACATGTACAATTTGCACATTATGTTTGTCTTTATAAGGCATTAGCCTTTTACAATGAAATAGATCATTTACATTTATTTTCATTATCACTTTTTGTCACATAAACATTTTCTGTTAAATAATTCTTAAGTTCCCCTTTTCTGCATGTCTGCAAAATGCAGATTCATGAATGGTCTAAAGAATGATAAACAATGTCCTTTTTTTTTCAGTCACGATGTTGCATTCACTCCCCTTGAAAACCATGCACTAGTGAAAATTTTCTTTAAAAATAATATAAATTGTTGAAAATGGCTGATTCTGTTTATTTTTCATCTTTTTTTTTTGCAAGTTACAGCCTCAAGAAAATAATTTTCTTCTTTCTTTTTTTATTCAGCTAAATTTGTGTCCATGCAAAGAAACTAAAAAAAGGGAAAAGAAAAATCTCATTTAATTTTCATACAATATATCAACAGAGAAAGAAATATGGTAAGATTGTACATCTTTTCATGGAGTTTGGATTGTTACTGTATTTATTTATTTTTTGGGGGAAGGGGGTGTTGAGGGCAGCCACTTTAAAGTGGCATTTGATTAATCTTTTACAGTGCTTTACCAATATGGGTTGAACGGGTAGATATATGTAGAGTATGCAGGGTTTTTTCTTTTTGGGGTCTGTGGGAGTGTGGTTACAAGCTGGGACACACCTCACCCAAAGTGATGGTCTCAAAAATTCCATCAACACGGCTAGGTCTGTTGGCGTGGCGTGACCAAGCATCTGGTTAGAAACACTGTCACCCCCTTCAGAGACAAGTACACTGACATTTAAAGAAAAAAGTAAATAAAAGAAATGAAAACGACACAGGAAAAAAAATAAAATCAAGCAACACACAGATTTTTCATTCGAAAAGGGCTTCTGTAGAACTCATTCAGAGGTTCCCAGTGTTGACCCCCATGGCTTCGAATTGGATGAAAACCTGGAATAGACGGATTCCTCGTGCTAAGGAGTTCATTCCGGCTTCCTCCAAACAACAACAACAACACCTGGCAATCCCTGCTACCAGGCGCTCGCGATACGCTTCGCCACATGCACAGTGTGCGTGACGTTTTTGCTCAAAACACAGGATCACGTTTGCACCCCTAGAAACAGGCTCAGAAGACACAACATCAAGCATGCAGTGTAACCGGGGGGGCGTGACCTGTAATCGCAACACTGGCTGCTACAACAACGCTATCAGTCCACACGCTGCTATGATCGAGAGAAACTGTCCAGTGAGGATTGGGAAGCTCTTCTTGTCAGTGGGGCCAGAGTAGGGTCCACCAGTGAGGAAGGAGGAAAGAGCTTGTACCAGCCAATCACCATGTTGGACAGGTCCAGCTCATCTAACAGTATCTGAACTGCTCCCATGAATGATTTATGGTCCATACGTCCATAGTCACCCCATACGATGACCTGCAAAGAAGAACGAAAAAAACTTTAAAGGACGGAGCAAGTTTAGAAAGATAAATGAAGTCAACAGTCTTGGTCAAAATTCAATTCAGTTTTATTTATTTAGCGCCAAATCACAACAACAATTGCCTCAAGGTGCTTTATATTGTAAGGTAAAGACCATACAATAATACAGAGAAAACCCCAACAATCAGATGAACCCCAATACAACTTATATAGCTTTTTATATGAAAAAGCCAATCTGATGTGCAGAACCGTATCAGCTGTGTGTCCTTGCATTGAGGCCAGCAGACTGCAAGGAGAAATGCTAATTGTGACACTTTGTTGCAGTCTAAAGGAATAACATTCTTACCTGTAAAACCTTCCCTCCTGGACTCTCCTCAAACGGCAGTTGCTGCTGATAAAGAGGATCCAAGGTTTTTCTTGCTACTTTAGTTTTCTTTTTGGCTATGCAGACTCCGTTTTCCAAAAGGTAGACCTTTACATACGGTGCTGGAAATCAAGAAAGCGTAAAGGAGAGATGAGCTTTTGAAAGGTTTCCTTTTCTCTTTCCGCAACCAAGTCATGCTTACCTTTATTCACTCTGTGAATACCTGACATAGACTAGCACATTTAGTAGCTTTGATTACCTGGCAGTGCCTTGGAACCTGGTTTTCCCACAAGGCCACGGGCTCTGATGACCTCCACCTCCAGTGCACCTTTCTTCTCCACCATGCCAATCTGGATGTCTCCTAAACAACCAACAAAACCGAAGATTTTAACTTGTCTGAAGTGAAGCTTTCATCATTTCAAGCTACAAATCTCTGTAAAAAAAAAAAAAAAGGAAAAAAAAAGGGAAAAAAAGGATAACTGTCCTCACCCATAGGGGGAGTAGCCAATGTCTGTCGCCCAACCAGCTGAGCAGGGCCAAGACCATCCAGGAAGTCACTGAACTGGGCATCTGAGGACAGCCTCACACCAGGGAAGATGAGACTGAAACATTAACAAAGAAAAAAAAAATACCAGGTGTTTATAGTTAGACTAGAACCTGATATAAGTTACCAAATGAAATTCTGAATTTTTCGTGTATATAAAAGCTGCTGAATTAGCTTTCTGATCGTCCGCAGAGCACAAGTGCATGTCTCCTTACTTTCCCTCGGAGCTGTAGCTGTTCATGCTTCCGTCTGTGGACTCCCTGCTGGCCTGCCGAGTCATCCTGCTTCTCATCTCCACCGCCAGGCCTGTCTCTGTGCTCCTCTGGATAGTGCTGCGCAACTTTTTACCTCCCGCTTCTGAACACAGAGTTACACGCACGACACAAATGACAGAGAAGGAGAGAGAAGAATTGTCAGTCCACAACACTGAACTGGGGGGATGCGAGTCGCACGGCGAGAACCATTCGCGCGGATTATCACTGGTGTACGAACGCTTTAATCGGCTCGTACATAAATCTTTCCTCAGGAGAAAACGAATTTCCTTCAGAATTAATAAAGTATTCCGATTCTGATTCTGAAAACAAAGCGCACCTCAGTGAATTCAAATTCTATACCAGAGCACTGCCGTCTCTTTAAAAAGATCGATATTAGGAACACTATGTGCAGCCTTCCTCCAGTCTGCGCCACCGACTGCCTATGGGGGACTTCTGGGAGCAAATTCACCTACAAACATCCACTGTCTATGCATCCCCACCCCTCCAACCCAAACCCACCATCCTGACTGATCCAAGAAGAAAGCTGATTCTCTCCATTAAGCCTCCTGCTGCGCATCGCCACGTGACCGCGTGCGTGTGGCACAATGTGGACACGCCTGCGGCTTACAAACACACAACTCCTCAAAAGTATAGTATGTATGCTCTACCATATATACACACACACACACACGCACACTTTTCATATCCCATTTAAAAGAAGGTTGGCAAAAAGTTGTCTTTTACTTTCAGTAAGCCTAATGTGCTGAGAAGCTCCTCAAGAGATTCAAATGAAGTGAAACATTATAGGTTAGTTCTAAAAACCTCCGTATGAGCTTTCTACATACACATGCAGCTGTGTTAAACTGAAAACATGTCCCTTTCTAAACATTT
>NW_005187510.1:733309-741622 GCF_000239375.1 Pundamilia nyererei
TCCCTGCAAAGCCTGATGAAGGTAATAACACAGAGGTACTATACACAAAGCTTCAGCTCATTACTACAGGGTGCAAAAACCGGCCGTTCACAGACCTTATGTAATTTCTCTCTAATATTTTGCAAGTTTGTGCAGATGAGTAATTTCTATGCTTCAGCAGTCCTAATCCAGTTATAGGCCTTGCAGTCTTTACTCTCCTTCCTCTCTCCTTTGTTTGGCTTAGTAGAGGAGGAACTGAAGATAAAAAAAAGGATCATTTTGTGCCTCACACAGACATAAAACAGGCATGATGCTCTTCAGCCTTGAAATCTCAGTTATTCAGCTGGCCTCCGCCTCCTCTTCCTGCTCTTCACATTTTTTACAATAAGAGAAGCAGCCACAAAGGTCGTCTCTGACGTCTGCAGCAGACCTCCGCTGTCATTCAGTGGCCAGCCAAACATTATCAACGAACTTGAAAAACACATGATTTATTAATGGTAATTCTCTTCTGCTTTTGACACAAGTTACAAGGCGCAGTCTTGGATTTATGCAGCTTTTGCACTATATCGAGCACTATGCGATCTTATTTGAGCGCTTTAAATACTGTTCCAATGCATTTCAAATAAACGCTGTATGTATCCGCTCTATAGACAAAAATATACAGAGGTGCATTAAAAAGCAGTGGCAGATAAGATAAAGATTAGACTGTTATAAGTGTATGTCGGAGAGTAAGCTACTTTTATAAACTATCCAGCAACCGCGAAGCAGGAGAGGCGTCAAAACGAGACAAACTGGCTCATCTCCATAAGTTTGCTGCCCTCAAATTGCGACCCTGCCAGTCAGGAAAAGACAGCGAGTCTAGGGAAGCTGCCAATGGTGGAAGTGTGAGTTTAAGTGAGTGTGAAATTGTAGCTAAAAAAAAAGGAGGAGTGGTGAGTAGTGTGGCAAAAAATATGTTGCCAGATAAAGCTACAGAAGAATAGATCACGCGCACTGCAAATCTTCTTTTGTAAATACAACTGCAAATAGAACAAGAAGTGATTGTGAGGCTGAGCTATAAATACACACAGTAGGCGTTACGCTACCTTTTAGGAAATTTGAAGTGACAGTCGGAACAACGTTGTGGTTGTAAGCAAAAAGAAAAAGAAGCACTACTTCCAACTAAATACTAAAGAGGGATTCATTCCAAATACAGAGTCCTTTGTTTTCATCCACAGAATCAGAGTCACAGTCATGCAGGACAAATTAGGTTTTTAGACCAGCGTGAGTGGCATTTGTAAGCAAACAGACCGGTTCCATTTTGACAACACCACCATTGGTGGCAGCAGCAACAACAGATGCAGAAAGAAGTGTGACTGGCCCACAACTAACTGATGATAAACTGACCACCCACAGATGAAATTGCACATTAAGCTTTATGTCATCATATAACCAGATCATGCACAGTATGGACAGCTCAAGCCTTATAACACATTACACTTACTGAAATAGACTAATTGAGCTAAACATCCTAATTGAGCTAATAACATTTCTGAACTTTCCAACGTCCCAGTTCTCTCCCATGCCAGTACCTCTGCAGCTTCCCTCTAATCCTAAATCTATCTCCCCTCGCTCACCGCCATCTTTTAGTTTAAGCCGCACTGTTTACCCCCCAGCAGGAAGCTTTGGCTGTGACATTTGTGGCCTGTCATCTTACCTCCGTCCTCCTCATCAAAGGAGTTCATGCAGGGGAAATAGACAGCCAACGCTTCGAATGATGCTGACAGGCTCATCTTGCTCTGGGAACACTGGATGCGCATCCCAGGAGCCGGAGGAGAGGTATCGTTCCCCTGCCTGCCCATGGTGACCGGTGGCTGTCCTCCTCAATGCGGTGAATTCGATGCTCAAGGCGTCAGCTTTGCCCTTTCTGGCTGATAAAAGCTTTAAAATGTATCTCCAATCTATACTATTCGATGGATTCCTAAGGCTAGCAGTAGAAGATGCTCTGCTGTAAAAGGAGAGGGATCTGGCATCTAGTCTATCCCTAGATGCTCTGCTGACTGCATCCTAGGTAGAGCTTTGGAAAAACGCTGCTTCAGTAGTCAAGTCTTGTGCTGTCTGGGTCTGACGTTCCTGCTGCACCTCTTTCTTCAGGGGGGGAGGGGAGAGCGCTGCATTGCGCTCCGCCAATCAGAGGGCCGGGCTGTTCAGACGCACCTCGGCAGGCTCTGCGGGTGAACAAGCTCTACCCAGAGATACTGATCCCCCCCTCCTCCCTAACCCACTCCGTTTCTCAGCAGTATTTTTTTTTCATACCCTTACTTTTGTCATTTGCTTTTTCATTTTTCTCTCTGCGCTTGTTCTTTTGTTCCCTTTGTTCCGTTCATCACTACTATTTTCCTTTTTTCCCATCCTCTACCTCCCACCCCTCCCTCTCCCCCCGTTTTGTGCACACAGGCCAGTGAAAATAAGCTGCCATTAGGCCTGCCAACAGTCCTGCTACTTGATGAGAACGCACGAGCCACATGGCGATCACTCAAAGTTCACGTGCCAAACTCTGCTCCTTCACTTTACTCTTTTCCACGGTCGTGATTTCACAGCTGTGTTGCGTTAGGAGGAGTTCTGTTTCTCACAGACAAGAAAGTCAACGAAAGGGAAAAACAACGTTAAAAGCTCGACCTGAAACCCCTCTCGTCTGTCGTCCCTTTGTGGCACAGCCACGTTACAAGAAAGTATGGCTCTCGTCATCCATCACAAACTTTTAAACAGCCACAAAGACTCTTTGTTTGAATTAGAGCCTCACATTTCTAAATATTAACTTTTCTTTTTCTTCATTCCATTTCTGCCATTTGTGGACAGCTGGGGTCAGCTTATTTTAAACAGTTGAGAGCCAAGAGACTCAACAGCGTTGCTCGCTGAAAGGACTTCTTCACCGGTGGTCCTTCAAGTGGCTCATGAATGTACCACCGGCATCGGGTGTGAGTGATACCTCAAAGCAAATGCACGACTTTCAGCCGAACTCCAGCTTCTCTGGTAGCTGTCACCACCGCATTAGGCTCAAGCATAAATCCTGAGAAACTGTGCTGCCCCGACATGCTGCCAGCAGTCCTGCTTTTTTGTTCTCAATATGAATGTGGCAGAATAGGCGCAGGACAAGACAATTATGGCACTTTCTTTGCACCACGGTAAATATAGGAAGCTCCCTGTGGTGTTACTGCAGAGGCAAAAGTTCCTCTCTCTGAGACACTGCAACCTACTTCCACGAAGGAGCCACTTAATGTCCATTTGCGGGTTTCATCTAGGTCACCACTGACAAAACAACTCTTCACGTTTACCGCCACAGGGGGAATCGTAGAAGAGCACACAGTTATAATACAAACACTTGATTTAATATGAACCACAAACTCATTTAAGGATCAGGTAGGCGCTTCTCTGAATTCAAACCGTGAGAATGTTTAAACTTTTATCAGAAAACTTCTGATCTTTGCCCTCATGATGATGATGTAGCTCTGTGTTTCTGATCGTTGATCCAGGCTCAGAGGTTATCTTCTCCGTGTGATGAATTCAACTTTCTTTGGTGGTTATTTTGCTGCTTTTGTAGCACTAAGAGAAGGCTGACATTTTTTTATTAAAGTGATTTTAAAGCTATGAATTGAATGATGCTGAATGATTTTGGTCATCTCCTGCTAAGTTCTAGATCGGGGGGTGTCAAACACAAGGACCAGGGGCCTTAATCAACCCAGCAGAGACTCTAAGCCAGCCCACTCAATGGCTTTAGAAAATATGGTGGACGAAAGTTTTGGACTTTTTCCTTCTGATATAGACATGCCACACCAAAGTAATTCAATTACTGAATTACTTTCCTGTTTTTTCACAATCTGCTATAGAAAAATCTTATTTTCTACCTATTCCTTACACTTTTAGCCCAAAGAGTCATGCTGACAGATTTCTTTCATTTACTACAACACCATTAAACGTATAACACAAAGGAGAATTTTACTGGTCAGGTTGACTTAAATTCAAACTTGGCTTTATGTGGCTCACTATGTAAAATGAGTTTGATATCCCTGCTTTAGATAAACTCAAAGCCAGCAGGTCAAAAACCTAATTAGTCTAATGACTGAGTTTATGAACAGATATGAGTTCAAGTTGTTAAGTGGAGATATTGCTGGCATGTGACTAGAAATTTGTGTGATATGAATTTGATCTTTTTAATTTTTTTCTTTTTAAGAAACCTGGAACTATGTTTTCCAAGCAGTTTAATTTAACTGAGGCCTCAGACGCACATGGCAACCTTCAATCACTGGGGAAAATCGTACCAATAGGTTGGCAAGTGGTTGCTTGAGGTTGTTGACTGTCTCTGGCTGAAGTCAGTCAGAAAGAGGATGCTTTACCACCCCCCCACCCCCCCTCAGGATTGCTTTTGGTTGCTTACAGATTGCCAGAGTTGCCTGTAATTTCTCTGGAAGACACAGACTTCAAAGACTCACTAACTAACAACGGAGCTGCTCGGAAAAAGTGCAACACAAGCTAGAAATGGAGAATATTTGCCCATAAAGTAAAAGTTATGCCATACCACTGAAACCAACACATTTCAAGAGATGAGACTTTTACTTTGAAGATAAACAATCTCAGTTTCACCACTGCTTAAAAAGTAGTTGGGAAGTAGTTTACAAGTTGGAAACCAGTTTCAAACAGATCAGGGAATACATGTATTCCCCCCCTAAGTCACCACTCTTTAGGACAGGGTGACTGGGGTTTCACAATCAATTTCACAGTAATGGCCAGCAACCTGTAGCAACCTCTGGCAACTTTTTATTCCTTAGCAACTGGTGATTACTGTGGCGGGGCGTGGTTTGCGATGCTGCTACAGGTGCAATGGACGCACCTGCACAGCATCTGCAATCACTCCACGCCAGCTTAAAAGTCGGGACTCTCAATTAAGGTTGTTGTTGTTATGTTGAGCTGGCAGCGGGAGAGCTGCAGCTCTGTGTGTCCAACAACCGATGAAATAAACATGATTAAAATGCCACTGGGTCTGCCGTGTATGTTTACAATTACCAACCAGTCTCGATCCTTGTGCAATTGGGGCCTAAACTCCATATCTACCTTAGGTGGTTCAACTCCCTCCAATGTAAAGTAACTGGTCAGTTGTACTAATTTAAAGTAGATTCCTTAACAAAGACTGTAAGGATACCTGTGTGTCTGAATTCAGCTTTGCTTTGTCCATGTAGAGCCACACAGAGATGTTAGCAAACTTTTGGCCAAGGACTTAAATACAAAAAACTGCAGTAAAATGTTTTAGCATTAACAATGAAATATGATCAGTGTATTTCACTCGTATGACCTGCTTAATTATATTAGCTGGACCAAAAACAGGGGAAGCAATTTGTAAAGCGGCTTATACACCAAAACCCTGATAGAGGAATATTTCTAAGGAAAGCACATTAGGACTGCTAATAGCTGAATGCTAATCACGGTTTCCTCTACAGTAGCAATTCGTCACTCTATTCAGTGATTTTTACTAACAGTAGCAAACAGAAGTAGACAGAACCTATAACGGGCCTGCTGTTTTATTGGCAGTAAAACATAATTGTGTCTTGATGCCAGAGTGTAAATGTAAGAGAGTGTAAGTGCAAATATTAATGGATTGACTAAAAAAAATAAGGCATTCATGATTACTCCCTTAATTCAGTCACATGTTTTGGAGTGTGAGGTTCTCTGTAGATTCCTTTACAGTATCACCGTTAAGTATAGTGCTAAACTCGTCACTTGGCTTCTCTGGTATGTTTCTGCTAGAGCAAAAAAAGGTCATTAGAATTGTACTTGTACTGTGAGGTAGACTGAAGCCAGACACAGACAATATGGAACTACCAGAGCTGCAAAAAGATATAGTAAGTGCCCTTACTCATTAACTGCTTAAGAGAAAGTGGTGATTCACGTCATGGCTTTGCCAAAACAATAACAGCAGACCACAATAATTCTTCTCTCCTCTGTAGCTGGCTCGTGCGCACGTGTCTCCAGCAATGCATTAGACACGTGTGGATAACTTCAAATTTTGTATCTTGGGCACAGTTTATTGTTATCTGTCCACCCACAACCAGTGACATAGTGAAAAAAAGAGGCATTGCAACAATTTTCACTTCACCTGACACGCACAGCAACTGGAGACAAAAATATGCTTAATTACAGTCAACATTAATCTGCTTAATGCAGCACGTGGATGCGTGTTCACGGACTGTGAAAACAGAGTTTGCATCAAGTACGAAAAGAAACTTTGAAACTTTTATTTGCTGGGTAATACAGATCATGCTTAACAAAAAAAAGACTTCATTACAGATCAGAGCATTTTAAACACACTCAGCAATGTGTTTGTAGTAAGAGTGTAGTTAGAATCTAGGTCGCGTCACTAGACCTTTAGCTGCTTTACCTCTTTATTAAAAACACGTGGCTGCAGTTACCAAAACCAGATTGCATGTTAGATAAATGACGTGCCGAAAGACTTCAGGAGCCAATATTGGCTGGCCTTTCTATTAAACGTTGACGTGATCGGGGTGCCAGTTAAACAAGACATCAGACCTTTAGCTCATGTGATTTAGAATTAAAGTATTTGACACTCCTTCCTCTAAAAGCATCTCCATCTTAGGTCATAAGCGTACTACTCTCTGATTTCACAACACTGTGACTAATGCTGGTTAACACTGAACATATCTTGCTTTGCTCTATACTATGATAAATCTGCCAGACAATGACCACACAACTGGAAATCACAAGCACCTCAGAAGGCAGGAATGTGAAGAATCTACAACATAGGACCGTAATTTCCCAGAAGTCCTTGTGTACAATCTGCCTGAGAGGTGGCGGGACTAACAGGCCAAAGCCTTCAGAAGTCTTGATGTGATTGATGAGCTCAGACCAGGCCAAGCATCAGACAGCAACTCTGACCCTGCACACTGTAAACAGAGCTTAATGGAGGGCTCTAACACTTTCCCTCACATGCATGGACGTAGGCAAACAGACACCAATAAGCATGTGAGGATACAGTGCAAAGGTAGATAAACACGCTTGCTACAAAAACAGCTTTCCCTCCTGTGTCTCAGTCAAATATAATGAGGAATGTGAAGCTATGTGTGATGTCCAATCTCACCTCACATTATATTAAAGCTGCATCCAGAATATCTTTGGCTGCTACACATAAAGACACAATCTTGACATGTACACAGTACAAAAAAAACCCCAAAACAAATCTTTAGCTTTCTTAAGGTTCCTCTTTTTTTAAAATAGCATGATGCTAACATTGTCTGGACACAGTTGTTATGTCTGCACGCAAAGAAACAATTTACGGAAATATGAATAGGAAAAGGCCCAGTCAAACTTAAAACCTTAAATGGCTGAACACTTCATAAAAATGCATAACGCAATCAAAAGTGCTCAAAATAAAATAATGTTCCACCTCAAGTTGTTTACTACATATGAAAGGAGACTCCACTCACACATGTATACACAGCGTTTCCTGCTCTTCACTTTGCACCTTAGGTAGAAGTTGTCAGGCTAAAGTAAAGGCAATATTTAAAACAGGCTCTGCAGGTGACGTTTGAACAGTTTGTCCCCTGGCTGCCTCCATCCACTCAGTGGTGCAAACACTGAAGCAACAACAGATGGAAAACTCATTAGAAAGAGAAAGAAGATCCAAATACGATCTGATAGAAACTGCTGACATCTCTTACGGTCACAACAAACTACTGTCATATGCAATATGTTCTTTAGATTGCGAAAATTGCAACAATTATATTACTACAGCTTATTTACCTCTCAGACAGAAAGAGGAAATAAGTTGCTTTAACCACTTTTATAAAACACAGAAGCATCCAGCCCAGACTCTATGACTACCCTTACCACAGTATTTTTCCAGTACATGCCTCATCAGACTTCCTCTCTGACTGACAGCTACATTTAAAGAAAAAAAAAAAAACAATCAGGAGAGGAAGTACAGTATTTTTAGCAATGCCTAAAAATCTAAAAATGCATTGTGTAAGTTCTATTTTAGCTCTGCTCGGGCGGGAGCGAAGAATGTGCTGTGCTTGAACTGCGAGACGTGGCAGTACAAGTGTATTCTTAAACTGCGTCCAAGCTTCAAATTCAGGCAAGGGAGACATATGGCTGAGGAGTGTGAGTCACACCGCAGGTAAAAGCACCGTGCAGCTGATGGAGCAGGGAATGGGCAGAAGATGAGTCAACGGCTTTAAACCTGAGCTCACTGAGATGCTGCCTGAAGACAAATAATCTTTGACTCAAACATATAACATACCAGTAGGGATGGGTATCGTTTAGGATTTATCCGATACCAGTACCAAA
>NW_005187510.1:742171-744030 GCF_000239375.1 Pundamilia nyererei
CGGTGTGAGGTCTCGCAGCAAGCTATCAAATACGGTGAATTTCTCGGCTTTTAACAAAATGCTATAGGTTGCCAGGTGTTTCATCAGATTCGAGGTGTTACCTCCTTTGACAGTATCACAGTGTCACCTTAAGTGTCACCTTAAAGCACTTGTTGCAGGCTGCTGAGTTTGCATCTTTTGCTGTCAAGTACAGCCAGACTTTTGACCGCTTTGCCTTGGTCATTTTTAATCTGTAGCTCTGCTCTAAAAGAACGTACATACCTGGGCCCGCCTACTATGCTCGCAAAGGTAAAATGATTGGCTAGAATCCAAAGTGTATGACATCTCAGGAAAAAAAAGCACCGAAATGTGCGCTCCTTTTCGGTCTGGTTACTACCGTTTATGTCAGAACCGGTGCCATACCGGTACCCATCCCTACATACCAGTCATGTGAATGGCTGAGTCCACCCAAACTTTTGACTGATACTGTTTATTTACAACACTTGTAACAAAAGTTGTAAAATCATGTGTACTTTCATCCTTCAAGGGTCACTGTGTGTTTTTAGTCTACTCAAAGCAGAAAATCACTGAACATGATAATGAAACTTCCCATATGGAAAAGAAATAGAAAAAACTTATAAAAGATTTGCTTAAGATTTGGCTTACTTCATATAGTGAATCATATAAGGCTTATATGATTTACTCATGAAAGTGGCCACTTTCTCATTACTTTCATATATTGTTTTAGTAAGTATCCAAAACATACGTTTCATTTATAGAATTTTTCAAGGGATCTTATATCTGTTTTCACTCTTGTATGCTTTTCATACAAGTTTCACACAAGACAGATACAAACCTTATAAGATTTATATATATCTTTTCCATATGGGTTAAAAGAAATTAAATTTAATTGAAAAGCTTTTATTGTGTAGATTCTTTATTGTTCAAGGTTAAAACATTTTGAAATAATTCGCTAATTTCCTGAAGCTTAATTGCTTAATAGTCTAGCACTGGCAGCTCTTCATATTTTCTTTAGATCACAACTGAATTATGCAACGCTTAAACAGCACAACAAGTGGCGGGAATGAGAATCAGCACTGGTCCATCTACGCCCCCACCCTCACCTATGATCACAGGCTTTGAGTAGTGACCAAAAGAGGGAGAGCGAGAGATAAAAGTGGTAGAAATGAGCTTTCTCCAAAGGGTGGCCTTTGCCTTAGAGATAGGGTGAGGAGTTCAGCTATCCAGAAGGGGCTCAGAGTCGAGCCGCTACTCCTCGACATCGAGTTGAGATGGTTTGGGCAACTGACAAGGATGCCTACTGAGTGAGGTGTTCTGGACATGTCCCACTGGGGGGGAGACAATGGGGCACACCCAGGACACATTGGAGAGATTATATCTCTTGACTGGCCTGGGAATGCCTTTGCGTTCCGAGTGGACAAACTGGAGGAGGTGGCCGGGAAGAGGGAGATCTGGACTCTCCTTAGGCTGCTGCCTCAGCGTCCCGGTCCCAGATAAGCAGAAGTAAATGGATGGATGGATGAATAAAGAGCACATTAAGAAAAAAAACCATTTTCAAAACAAGAACATTGGTTAATATCTTCAAAACAAGAACATTGGCTGATAGCTTAGAAAGGACAAAATACACTGTCTGCTGGGAGAGACACCATGTCCTGCACACGCTCAGTGTGAAAACAATCTGTTTAGTACGCCACCTCGGAAATTCACATCACAGCTTATGAATAAACAATATGATTGAGTGATCATTTACAGTCAGAACACCCAACCCCCCCACCACCACACACACACACACACACACACACACACACACACACACACAAAGAGCATATACTTGTCTTAGCTGATATCTGTGCACTCTT
>NW_005187510.1:744907-748543 GCF_000239375.1 Pundamilia nyererei
ATGTCTTCTGTATTTCCATTCAGTCAGGTTGGTAAACAGCTGCATTAGAAGTCACTTCAAATGCCTCAGAGATAAGATCAATTTAATTCAATACCTGCTTGCTTTGCATCAGTTATAAGTTGCTAAGTTTCACTGACGTTTTATGATCTCCGATGGCCACGTCAATGCATGCCTTTTACTTTGTGTACGCTAGTTGGGGGATAATATAATTAAAGTGTGAGTTTAAGTATCATCCCAAGTGAGACAGAACACAAAGGGACTTCATTAAAGAATTCATAACAACTTTTTCAGGGTAATTTACACTGTAGGGACTTGGCAGCTGGGATTTATTTGTTATGGACATCATGTAATGAAGATATAAAACTGACATCTGGTGCATACAACAACCAGCCATGAGAAATCCGTACTGTCAACTGCAGAGGGTAAACCTTAACAACTTCCAGACCAACTTCAGTACTAACTGCAGAAGCACTATAATGGACACCCATGAACGCTGTGCCTGTAAATGTTGGTGGCGTAAAGCTTTAGGGCTACTCGGGTAAGCCTGACTGAATAAGCGCAGACTTCACAGATGGACGACCGTGTTCAGTCATTAGATGAAAACTGTCAATCACATAATGCTGCCTCTTGCTCAGTTAAAGCACTAGTAAACTGAATCTGCTGAACAACTTTTAACAACAGGATGTTTCATCATCATCCATTACCATTTCTGAGTCATGTGTGGAAATGAGGGTTTTATTTTTATTGTCTGCTGCATGTCGATTACTGGACCTACTGCTGACCATCATGACTCATTCTTGCAGCTGATTCATGAAACAAATCGGAAACTTTCAAAAGCCTCATCCTACCTAAAGTAGATCAGCAGTTATTTAGGTCAATGCAAAGATGACTCGTCTGAGTGCCTGGACTGATTAACAACCATGAAGCCGCTTTTGAATTGTTGAAATCGAGAATGATGGAGGACACGCAGGGGAAAAAGAACAGCTAGAAGAGATGGTAGGGGGAATAATGAAGGAGGTTAGAGAAAGAAAACACAATAATGATAGAGATATAATAAGATCAAGAAGATCTGAAAGACTAGGTGAGGCAGAAAGAGGGTTGGGGCTGTACCTGTGCTGCTGTGTTCCATTCATGCATCACTCTGAGAGCAGTGTGTCTGCGCCGGCCCCCTAGGAGATTAATTAGCAGCCTCAGCTAGCAGAGGAGCTGCTGAGATAGGCACCCAGCTTAACACCGAAGATAAATTACCTTGGCTGAAAGCTCAAAGTTCAGCTATTTTACCACATACAAAAACAGACTGAGGATTTTGGACGTCCAAAACTGCGTCAGTACCTGGTGTAATAGGAGGGAGAAAGGGGGGCAGCCATCGCTTTCTTTCTATACTGTATACATTTGGCTATAGGTTCACTCAAAGATTAGTACTCAAAGCAAAGTTTTGAATCTTTTACTGACCAGACTCAAGCGGCTGAATATTTCAACTCTTCATGGATGAAATATCTCCATATAAATCTTCATTAGTCAGTTACCCAGCTATGTGACTGCAGAATCAGGTGCACTATCAACATTAAATCTGAGGTCACCAAAATAATTCAGTTTCTAGGAGCAAAAATAGGACGGTTACATGATAAGATGTTTACAGATAACTTTTAGAGCATCAAAAGAAATGTCTTAGGGAGAATCATTATAATATAACTATAAAAAAAGAACAGAGACTTCAATTTATCTCCAGATTTTTAAAAAGAGAAGGTCAAATCTGGTTAGGTTTCTTTCAGGGTCGTAAGAAAAAATAAATAAATTGCTGGAACACTCCAGGCTGCACCCAGGGGAACAGGAAAGTAGATGTTACTGACAACGTATCATATAACATACTTAAATCCCTCCCACTGATTCCACATATTCCTTATTTCTATATCACTGCAGGCTACCTCGGCCACTGTTGCCTTTTTTGTTTGACTGATCATCATCTCAGCCTTAATACTTAGAGGCCGGTGCTGAGTCACAAAGATCGCTGTGCAACTGCATGTGAAACATAATGAGGACAGGTGGGGGTGGGGAGACACAAGTGAAATTTATTATCAGGTAAAACGCTACCAGCCATGCTACAAAAATGGTTTCAGGGGCTTAATGAGTATGAAGTGTTTTATAAAGCCATTACCTCACATCAGCTAAAGTTGTAAACAACTGGAACAAAATTTGTTTTTTTATTTAAAGTGGATTCACAACACCATAAGGCTGAAAACAATATTTAAAATTAAAATATCAACAAACAGAAAAAGGAAAGAATGAAAAAGCATCCCACCTGCAGATCAGCAGCACAGATAGCAATTACACTGAAATTACAGGCTGCCCTCTTCAGAGGCGAGTTGGAAGGAAAGTCTATGAAGAAATACACATGTGGTGAAAGTATGTAGATGGATTTCCAATAAGCTTGCAACATTAGACTGTTTAACTATCTGCTTTTTAATCTGCATGGAAGCTGCTTTACTGAGGTGTTTAGGAAATAAACTGCATCTCTGTCAAGCTTAAAACATAATGCACATAGAAGAAATTTACATTTAAAGTTAATGTAAACTATCAAATAAACTCAACAATTCGCTGTTGCTTAGTAACAACATAGTATAACAAGAGCGAAAACCTCTGCCACTCTCCGGATAGTGTTTACTTGTAAGGGAATGATACTGTATTTTCTATATATTCATTTTTGTTAGCCTGTCCTGTCCAAGGTAGTTGGGATAGGCTCCAGCCCCCCGTGACCCTGACAAGGATAAGCCGTAGAGAAAGGATGGATATATTCATTTAGTCTTCTGCGTGTGGTAAAAAAAAAATCAGATAAGGGTACCGTGACAGATGTTTAGGTTGATTACACAAACATTACGTAGGTTGAAATTTACTGATTTGTAAGTAACTGAACATGAATATCTTGAGCTTAATATTTAATATTATACTATAGTATATATAAAAACAGGCAGCTCGTTTTATTTCTCTCAACAATACGTTCTTTGATGATATAAAACATTTTTTAACCAATAGATCATTGAGTGGAGCTTGAAGACCTTGGTGGATGTGTGTCAAATTAGAATGACTTGATAACGAGACCCCACTTTACACGTTTTATCAGAATTCATTCAAAACTTTTCGAGCTATCCTGCTTAACGACGCACACAAATACTGCCAGAAACATAACTTCATTGCAGGAGGTAATTATTTCTTCTTAACATCTAATTAACTAGTGATTAAAAAGCATTTCTTGATGCATTACTGAACCTGAGCCTGAATTAGAATCAGCTTAACTGGCCAAGCATGCAAGGACTGTGACTGTTTTCAGAATGAACACAAAGAAAAAGAGAAATAAACTCATAAAACTGACTCCCATGTGTCCACTGTTTGCTTTGTACTGCTCACTCAGTTCCTGTTACAACCCCGAGAACTAAGAAAGTAAATTTCCATCACTTCAGGTAGCATATTTATGCAGCAGTTAGCAGTTGTTGGTCTAAGCATATTAAAGCACTCCTACTTCCTGTAAAGTGTACCATCTTGCACTGTGGACCGAGAGAATGACGACTGAGAGCCAGAGCTGCCAAATTTGTACACACTACTCATGGCGGTCACCTGGGAGCACATCCATTCCACCTGACT
>NW_005187510.1:748631-766755 GCF_000239375.1 Pundamilia nyererei
AAAACAAAAAGAAAAATCAGCCATGCTTTTGAATGCACCTTTGAAACGGGCAAAGAGCCTCCCAGCACAGCGCACAACAAAGTAGGACACAAGACAACTTAGCAGTGTACGTGCTGGTGCAGAAACAAATACAGATACTGAAAGGGAGATGCATGCACACTCTTACTAACTCTCTCTGATGCACTTAAAAGCAATGAGTAAAATATTGATAGCCCGAGGAGGTCCGGGCTGCTCAGTATGTGCTCTGTACGCACTATTAAAGAAAGTATGTTCATGTGTCTGCTAAAATGAGTATCTTCAAAATCTGTATCCATATAAAAGTCAGAATAAATGCCATTTGTTTCTACTGGTCTCAAAATTGAACTTCAGAGGGTTCATCTTATTCAGCAACAAAAACCTTCTTCATTGTCAAAAACATTAGCATCTCCTAGCAATTATACGATAAAAATCGTATAATAGCTGCAAAGACGGGCTAATTGTCATATTGATGTGATTAACAGTTAGTACCGTTATTAACCCGCAGAGATAAGGCAGCAGCCCATGTGCCAGTTAAATCACGAGCCAGGGAGGGGTGGGGGACAGCACAACGCCACGTGAGCGTACCATCTCTCCACTTTCTCGCTCGTCCCTCCTCATCATACACATGCATTCACCCCCCTGCTGTGGTA
Source organism: Pundamilia nyererei (assembly GCF_000239375.1). Lineage (NCBI taxonomy): Eukaryota > Metazoa > Chordata > Actinopteri > Cichliformes > Cichlidae > Pundamilia > Pundamilia nyererei. Next base: position 749,300 of record NW_005187510.1, read on the forward strand.
TTGGAGAAAGCGCTAATGGACAGAAGTGATTACTGGCCACCTTAAGGTTGAATAGGCGAGATGAATAGATACGGTCACAGCCTCGCAGGGGGAGTGGACGAATCGCCTGACCTTCGCATGAAAAGACCAGACTCCAATCTGTCATCCACAAACTTCGCTGCACACCACCTGCTAGGCTGTTTTTTCACACTGTGTGGCACCAGGTAATAAGCAATTTTGAAAAGAAAGCAAGATGGAAAAAAAACCAAACCCAAAAAACAGAACACCTTGCAAAGTGTAGAATAGCGAAAGCCCCTTTTCCACAGCAGAAAAATACACATTACTACTTTCAGTTACAACACACCCTTTCTTGTTCATATCTCGCACGTGCACGTGGTCTCACATGTTCTCACGTGCACCCGGAAACAAATACAACTGCAGATGGCAATAGTAAAAAAAAAAAAAATCACAGTCAAAAGAGCATCAAACGAAAAAAATGTGACAAATATTGAAAATTGTGTTTTAGTTGTGTTTGGAAGGATCAAATCCAGTTTCCCAGAATGAAAACATGAAAACACAAATTTGCACATCATAAGCACAACAAATGAGCAGCTTTGGGCTCGGAAAGGACAACTCAAACTGAGTAAAATATCAAAGAAAAGAATAAAGGGAGGTAAGCAAAAAGGGGAGAGAGGAGTTGAATTCACTGTTACCTAGAGAAAAGAGAAAACATTGTTAACAGTATTTTCTTCAGCTCAAAGCCCTTGCACTAAAAAAAAAAAGAAATCTGAGGGGAAACTGGAAATAGAAGAATTAGTACTTGGTATCAAGAACAGAGCGAGACGAAGCAAAGTCAACACAGAGACAACGAGAGGCCACGGGACAGATGCAACACTGAACACTGGGAGCACGCTGGCTGTGTGACTGGATGCCCTACCTGTTTGGCTGAGTTGAGAGGTACTCCGGCTCTTGCGCGACATGCCAACCATGGCCTGCATTTTGGCACCAATGCTGGAGCGCCTCTTCTTGTCGTCAGTGCCTACCGTGCCAACCGCCGTGTCCGACTGACTGCCGTCCGTCTTCTCCAGGTTACACATGTCGCCACTGATGCTTGTGCTCTTGGTCATGTTCATCCCACCCGATGAGCCCATCTGCCTGTTTTTCATTTTGGATGCAAAGTCACTGTCAGCCACCACCATAGATGGGGGGGAGGGAAGGGGACAGGTGAAGACAGAGAAGAGAGGACAGGGCAGAGAAGGGGAGAGAGGAAGCCAGTGGAGGGGGATGTGAATGGAGAGATGATGGAGGAGGAAACAGAAGGAGAGGATGGAAGAGGAGAGGAGAGGGATAGTAGATGACAAGGTGTGGGGTGAAAAGGAGAAAAGGACAGAGTTCAGGTACAGGAGTTCATGACTTACAGTATAGATGAGGTTGACACTGATGTAGTGTATATTCTAAAGCCTTTTCATGCAGTGAAAGACCAACCATAGCCTACTCTCCAGCTCTGTAAATGGGTTTGTAAAAGTTTTGAAGCCGTTTGGGAAATCGGGAGTAACATAGAGTTAATACTCTGCATTTTATCTGTTAGGTTATTTAGTTTTTTGATTTAAGATGTCTAAAGACACTAATCAACTAAGACTCTGGTAGTATTCTGAGTATTAATTTAATAATCAAAGTATTAATTTATTAAATGAAAAGTTCACGGACATCCACAAGTAGGTAAGACTTGTGATCAAGCGCTCAAAGCTGCACACAGAAAAGTTGCCTGTCATCAGCATTATTCTCCAGCTCCTGCAGTTTGAAAGGAAATAGGCCAGTGTTCAAATGAGGGTCCTATTTTAGCCCTGCCAGTAAAATTATCTTTAAGAGACAAATTACATTCTGTATCATAGGCTCTGAATTCTTAATGGGATAAGTTACGTGTAGCACCCTCATTAATTTAAGTGTCTGACCTCCATCATGTAACTGCGTTGCAAAGACCACTCATAGAAAGATGTGCTGGGTAAAACGGGAAGGTTTAATACATTTTGACGACTGATTCCATCAATTAATTCAATCGTACTCCAAATTTCACATATATCAGACACTCTGCTGTATTTGATAAATGCTGGAGTTTATGTCTGATATGGTTGCGACATCTCATTGTCCTGCGCATGAACACAGTGGTGCTTTTAGTTTAAACAATCAGCCATGCCAAAACATCAGCAGTCGACCAGGCCTTCGTCTGTCTCACGCACATTCTCAGGCAGTTAGCTTATAAACAACATATGGAACCGTCATGAATGTGTGAGCACGTAGTAATGGCTGCTCATGTCACTCCTTGCTATGCTGGCGTGGATAGTATACACTGGCACATGCGTATCCTGTTTTGGCGGTCTGCACTTCATATTTTGTTTTTCAGCTGCTGTTGGTGAAATAAATCAGGTGTGCTGTTAAAAGAGCACCTCGTACCCCAGCCACCATTAGCAAACCTTTTGTTTATACCAGTTCTAGCACCAGTGGCTTCTGTTAAGTATCAGCCTGTGCTTCAACACATAAATATTGAATGCTTATTGGGAGATTAGCGCCTTTGATCGGTTATTGCAGCCCAGAGGCTTTGAAGACGACTCCAAGCGCTCGGCCGGCACCACGGGCCCGTGTGCTACAGGTGACATTCTAAAATATGCTCTTTCACCATCATCGCAGTGAGGCTGCATTTCATCTGCTCCTCACACGGCGATCGCGCCGCTTCTTTCATTACATCAGCACAGCAGCGAGGTCAGGGGGGATCGTGGCCTCTAACAATGATTGCCAGCTGAGGTTAAAATGCATGAGCGCAGAGCTTTCAATTAGAAATTTATGTTCTGTAAAATATTTAGCGACACAAAATAGGAAATGAGATGAAATGTATTCTTCTGATGGAATAAATGTCTCGTCTAATTCCCTACTTGTCTAATAGAACACACAGTGCCTGTCACCACGTTTATATCAAAGGCAAACTTTAATCCTTCTCTAGGAGGATGGCCAATAATAATATTTAATCTAAAGTGATGAACACTGCCGGTACGTGGACACATTCTACCCATTATCGGAACAGATGAATTATACCCAAACCACTAAGGGTCTATGATGGTTTGTTCCCTAAAGGGTGAACTTGCAACTGGATTGAATAAACATTTGGCTCTAACTGAATTGACGGCGCTTTTATTTTTCGTTTGTTTTTTTTTTGTCAAAATGCACAAACATCTGCTCTTAATGGACACACTGTTCTAAAGTAAATCATAGTCTCATGATTCTTCATACTCTCATAAACTGGTGTAAAAGGACACCTTACTTTGATTGTCCTCAATAAAAACAAGTGCATAAAATCTCTCGCACCTCCTCTCATTACAGTTTCGCCACTCTCTGAACAGGTCTGGGCAATCAATCCAGGGTTGCTGTGTAAATATGCCTACTTGGAAAACTGGGTCTCTCCAGGGATTTCTGATTTTCAACCTCAGCTCAAAGAACACAGAGCTCCTCATCATGCAGATTGCTCACCATGCATTTTCATCTAGGCCAACATGTTCCCAAAGCATAACCCAACCCCAAAATACCTTCGAAATCTTTGGTGTTGCAAAAATGTAGACAGGTTTTCCTACACAAAGCTGTCTTTAATAGGCCAATCTCCATACTGTATCATGTATTGATCATTTTTAGAAACCGATGGTAAACATTTAAATAAAGTCTTCTAAAAGGAAATGAGTCAATAGATATTAAGCAACTTTGGGGTGAAATATACATTTTATTTATTTAGTCTCACTAACAACAAGGAAGGAGCAGCTGTTATTAAAGGTGAATCATAAATGATGTATGGAAAAGTGCAGGTACCGTGGCAACCGTGCCCCAAATCAGAGCATTAGCATGCGTTCATGCCTGTCAAATTTCTTTTGTGTTTTTTTTTTGCAGAGGTTGCAGTGAGCAGAATTGAAGTGATTCATTAAAGTCTGGATCTCATATTTATCTTAAGCTGTAACTTGGATACGACAGTCTCATTCAGAGCAGAGATTTTCGCTTCTGTCTTCAAAGGACTAAAAACACACACGGCTATCATGATGCTCGTATGCCAAGCCTGTTTAATGTGTAGCAGATGTGTATTTACACTGTGACCTCAATACATAGGAGATGACTCATAAATAGATGTAGCTGGTGGCCATGTTTCTGCTAAATCACACTGCTTTACTACTTTCACACACACAGATAAGGAGAGCAGCGAATGCATCTTTTGTAACTTGAAGCACATTGCGTGTCACTTGCTGACTCCTCAAATCATCTCGATACATGTGATTGACTGTTTTCAGTATTCTGACTTCAAATCTGGAGGCTCTCATAGAAAAGCTTTTTTACCTATAGATATTCTCTGCTTGATTACGGTTCAAGTTCTGAGATTTGTGGCTTCAATGCCCAGTGGCACAATTGACTATGCAGTGGCATGAATAACAGATACGCTAAATGTTCTATCTCATACATGCTCTATCTCACAGATCCTAAGATTATTAGCATGCAGCAATTTTGTTTTTTCTATTGTGTGCAGCTGCAAAAATCATGACTCAGTGAGCAAACCTGAATGAACAAAACGACGCGGAGTGTTTGATTTTTTATCTCAAAAAGCAGAATATTGCATTACTCACAACTAGGTGGAATATCAGTTTATACTGTAGCTGTCATGAAGGAACAAGGGTTGATCACACAGATGAGAGTTGCCAGCATTTTTTAAAGTAGGACCAAATGAGCTCACTTTCAGTCAAGATGAAACACGTTGCAACTGCAGCATTGTAGCTTAAATCAAATCTCTGGGACACGTGTGCTCAAGTCGGCTTTTTTCAAATCTCATTTGTACGTTTCCGGTGAATTCACTGAAAGTGATTACCCCGTGGTCATCAGTATGAGGTTTGTGATGTGACACATAAAAACAGGGAAATATCGAGGAGTAGCTGGAGACAAGGAGGAGGTCTGAGTCGACAAGTTGCACGTGCAAAACATGACTGCAGGGGAGCAAGTGAAGAACACTGACTGATAAAATACTGATGCAGCATCCCAACACAACACAGCACACACAATAAAGCAATATACACAGCAACTTCAGAGCAAACCGATGGATGAGTGGGCAAAGCGTTAGGACTTCCTAATCTTCTGTTTGCACTGTATAATCCACGATCCACTGTGTAAGTACAATTTACTTACACTTCAGTGGATCTGCTCCTGTTTCTGCATGTGCATTTAGCCTCCTACGCGCATGTGCAGAGTGCACCTTCTCAATCAGACGGTGCACACTAGTGTAGAGTTAATCACGCGTGAGAGGGTGTAGCTTTTATCTTAATGTGTTTTCTGTTAAGACCGAGGGGCAGAACTAATATTGGTGAGAAGCGCTTGCTTGGATCCTGCTGTGAATGTGATTTGATGGTAAAGACATCTTATCAGGAGTGCAAGCTAAGCTTCTTTCTGTTCCAAATAAATTTTGCTCTTGAATTTGCTCTTGACACAATTTTCAGACCTGCTAGTCCAGCACAGTGCAAAAATGAAACCACGGTCTCTTGTGGTTTACCAGGAAATAGTGTCATGTTAAATATAGTCTTAACATGTTAGAAGCCAAGCTTCTAATATGCCAAGGCAAGAAGCCAAGGCTCACTAAACATTTAGACATGAAGGTCCACTCAGAAAAACAACAGCTTTTATGATGTGTAGTAAAATATCAACAGTTCACCTAACTTCTGATTTAAATAAGTCTTCGACTTTATATTTACTGTACATCTCTATGCACACTTTGTGTGAATGTGACTATTATTATTATTATTATCATCATCACTTGTATGTACAGTTATACGTTTAATACAGGGAGGCACTTTGTTGAACCTCTTAGCAAATCAAAAATTGATGTTTACGAGGGTCTTGCAGTACACCTTGTGGTAATGCTGGATTTACAGTACTGCATTAAATTTGTGCCATAACCTGGTGCTCACTTTCTCATAAATGTCTCATAAATATTGATCAGCAAAAGGCTGATACCTATGTGAAACATAAAGCAATAGGCTGTGATTGTATCTAGCACACTCATAATCCTAATAGTATTTTTCCATAGTAAACATGCAGTTTTTCTTGTTTTCATTGCTCTTTTTCATTGGTTCGAAGGTCTTCTCTACTTCCTGCATGTCGATAAAAGTAACTGTTGTTTAAAAGCATGAAACATGAAGAGCTCAGTTTTCCTCGTGGTGTCAGAGCATTGCAGGCATACGGTAAAAGCAAGCTCTGATTAAGTGCAGTACTATAAATTCAGGATAAAGTTTATTCTTTAGATAGTAACTGTAGAGTTCACATTATCTGATGTGTGAACAGACTGCATGGACACCAACTGTTTTCATGTCACTGCCATTATACACTGCTCAAAAACGTTAAAAGGAACACTTTAAAAATACATTCGATCCCAATGGGATGTGTGCATGACTCACAACACTGGAGCGTGCACTTATTGAGATGACCACTGCTGTCCTGGGAGATCTCCCCCAAAATCTGGACCAGAGTATTACTCAGCTCGTCGACAATCTAAGGTGCAACTTGGCAGCGTGGACTGAGTAAAACATAATGTCCCAGAGGTGCTCTGTTGGATGTAGGTCAGTTGAGCATGGAGGCCAGTCAGTAGTATCAATTTCTTCATCCTCCATGAACAATGTGCTTACTCTAATTACATGAGGCCGGGCATTGTTGTGCACCAGGAGGACCCACTGCACCAGTATAAGTTCTGACAATGTGTCCAAGAATTGCATCCTGATACCTAATGGCCGTCAGGGTGTGTGAGGCCTGTGGGTCCCTCCATGGATTATGCCTCCTCAGACCATCAAGGACCTACCACCAAATTGGTCATGCTGAACGATGTTACCCTTCCACGTCTGTCACGTGGGCTCAGAATGAACCTGCTCTCATCTCTGAAAAGCACAGGGCACCAGAGGTGGAGCTGCTGATTCTGGTATTCTATGGCAAATGCCAATCAGGCTCCAGTGCTGAACAGTGAGCACAGAGGCCACTTGAGGACGTCGGGCCCTCAGGTCACCCTCATCATGTCTGTTTTTGATTGTTTGGTCAGAGACATTCACACCAGCGGTCTCCTGGAAGTCATTTTGTAGGTCTGGCAGCACACATCCTGTTCCTACGTGCACAAAAGAGCAGATACCAGTCCTGCTGATGGGATAAGGACCTTCTACGGCCCTGTCCAGCTCTCTTAGAGTAAGTGGCTGTCTCCTGGAATCTCCTCCATGCTCTTGAGACTGTGCTGGGAGACACAAAAATCCTTCTGGCTATGTCACACATTGATGTGCTATCCTAGGGGAGTTGGACTATCTGTGCAAGCTCTGTAGGGTCCAGGTACCACCTCATGCTACCAGTAGTGACACTGACCCTTGCCAAATGCAAAGCTATTGAAAAAACAGTCAGAAAAGATGAGGGAAAAACATCATTGGTTTTTACCTGGAAAACCATTCCTGTTTTTGAGGTTATGCACCTCTAATGCACCTGTTGATGATTTCATTACCATCAAAGAAAAAGTTTAACACCAACCCACAAGTTGAACTGACTTGATGCTCTGATTAAAAAGTGTTCCTTTATCTTTTTTAAGCAGTGTAAAATATTAATGCTACTCTACCTTAGTATTGTTAAAGGTCAACAGGGCCACAGTTACACCATCATCAAGGTAAAGAGAGGAGGGTAGTCACCACACTCTGTCTTGCACGTCCTCATATAAATGTGCAAAAGACAGTCGTCCACTGGGATTTATACTACTGTTAGTAGTTTTCTTCATCATTGTTAGTCTACAGTTTGAAGCTGCTACACATGTGTTACCTGAGGTCAGTCTCTGAGATACTCCTTTGGTGCAAGTCCTCTTCTTTCTCCACCAAATCCTTCTGATGCTCTTTGCCTGCGTCTACCTTTCCCTCCCACTCCTTCCCCCCTCTCTGCACCCTTCCTTCTTTACTAGCCCCTCTGCCTTTTTCTCCTGCCTCCTCTTCCTCCCTCACTTCTCCTAACTGCTCATCCCCCTCCCGAGAATGGCTCCTCGATCGCAACTGGCTGAAGATGGAAACAGAGGCACAAAGAGCAGCACACGCAAAGCCAAAAGAAACAGAAAAAACAGAAAAAAACAAACAAAGCGTGAACAATGTCAACAACAAAAGAGAGACGAACACAGAGATGCAACGCAGCCATGATCAAAAGCAGACTGATTCTAAATCACAGAAGAACTAACGTAGACTTAAAGCAAAGCACCATGCAGAGGAGTTTGTTTTTGCTTTGATATGAGACGACACCCAAAGAGTAGAAATATGTTTAATGTTTCAGTGACTACTGCCAGATATGGACAAACTTCCCCCACAGCGTGAAGGAACAGAGTTCAACCACTTGGCTCCAGATTCTCTAAAATGGAGCCAAACTTGAACTCATCACAGGGAGAAAATGACACGCAGCGCTACAGGAGGGGCATTTTCTCCTCGAGTAACCATGTGCAAACAGTTTCAAATTTGAAAACGTCTGGACATGGTAATGAATATGGGGTTCACCGCTGAGGGGGGCGGGGTTTGTCCCTTCCAGCTTGATGGTAATTTAAAGAGCGACACAAAGTTTGCATCAGCCTACCGGATCTTGCGGTTTCCTTGCGGCCTTTCTGACTGGACAGACATGTAGCTCGTGCTGCTGAACCGAGAGGCACTACTGGTTCTCGACACAGCGGACACGTCGCTTACATCACTGTCCGACGACTTGGCTGACAAGTTGTCGGAGCCCCGTGGATCTCTGCCTGAACGCTGCAAAGAGGGCAAAGAATGAGACATAAAGTATGGTGACATCAGATATCACAAGTTTAGGGTTTTTTGAGCACTCAACAATTTTAACAAGTACAAAATGTTGTTGCTAAAATAGTCCCAATGAAAACTTCAACAAATTACCAAAGGGTAGAGATTTCTAAAATGACTTCTACGTCTTTGCCTTGTAAGGGAAAACTATTTGATCAAGACAAGCAGTATTTCAGAAATAAGCTGTTGAATGTAAATAAAAAAGAAGAAATATGCACACTATTTTTACGTTAGGCATATTAGGTGAGCGACTTTAAAGGTCAGTATTTTAATTATGTAGTGGGAAAACATTGCGCTTGCAGTTAAATACCGCAGGGGTTCATGGTTTGAGATTTGGTCTTACCAGGTTCAGAGACTGGGAAAAGTTATAAATGACATCCACAATTTCAGCTTGACTTTCATTTTTGTGTACAAAAGGCTGGAATGGCACACGAAAGCATGTCTTCGTTTCATTCAGCTTCTGATCAGCATCCATTGTTTGTGTGTGTGTTGCAGGTTTTCACAGGCTTGTCTTGTTGATTTTAATTGACTTTTTACATTTGAGCTAATTTATGCTTTGGATCTATCTAGCATGGATATATTAGATGGTAAATGGACTGCTACTTAAATTGTGCTTTTCTAATCTAACTGAGCACCTAAAGCATTTGTTACTATAGTTCTCATTCTCCCAGTGCTTTTTGTGCAAGATCATGTCTAATATTTGCACACTTACTCACACTCTTTATAAACAAACATGATGCGTGTTTTAGAGAAACAAGTAAAATGAATTCTGGAAACTAGATTTTTGAATTGGGAACTAGGGCCAAAAAATAAAACTGTTGCAAAAGTGACAAAACTGCAGATTCTTCAGTGGCCCCTTGAAGATGTCACACAAGCAAGCTCCTATGTTAAAATGCCCAGTTTCACAGCAGAAATAAACCTAACATTGGTCCAGGCCGGGCGTCGACAATCTTCAACATCAAAAGAGCCATTTTAGCTCCTCCCAACAAACTACGAGAGAAAAAGTGCAGCACACGCGTGTAACGTGGATTAACATGTTTATTTTCTATGAGTTTCTAACTTGAATATGTCAAGCTCTGCCTGCTCTTGCATTACTGTGTTCGATTAACAATGCAGACAAAGAAATAATGCGCACACTTGTGATTAAACTTGTGATAAAGTTTACAAGAAGCTGTTGATCAATCACAGTCCATACAGTGTTGTTGCCAGAGACCAAAGATGGAACATTCATCAGCAACTGTTCAATAAACTAAATTTTTTGGACATTGTTTTGAAAGATATTTGCAGGCACTTAAGTTAAGCTAGCAAACATTGGAACTATTAGAAAGTCCAATTGTTCTTGATTGCATCACAGCACACCTGGGAACCTCGCTCTGCGCCGTTGGTTTCCTTTTTGCACGCTCTCTTCTTTTTCAACAACTACCCAGTTTAAAGCTATGCCTAGCAGTGTGACAGATTTGTGTGATAACAATTGGTTGTAGGTGCAATATGGCTTGCCAACAGCCTATCCATGAAATATGTAATCCAGTTTTGCTGATTGGCTAGTAATACTGGAAGGCTTTTTTGTGTGTTACATAGAATTGCTCATAACAGGTGTTTATGTCTGTGTGATGTACCTTCCTAACCAAGCTTGTTAGCATTAGCTGACAACTTAGGACTCCAAAGAGTCATCCAAATATGGTCACTCCTGGCTCTGAAACACCCAGATGGCAACAACTAAAACGCTTTTCTCCACGCTTTAAAACGGGACTTCATAAAACAAAGATTCTTGTCATGTCTTGTCAATTGTTTATATACAGGCTAAGGCTCTCATACAAAGCAGGGTTACGGGGATTAAGTAATAAGATGGTTTATAACTTACTTCAGCATGCAAAACAAATTGGCAAAAGTCATTCCCTGTATGCCTGCTTCTTAATGCTTGTGATGTGCAATTTTACTGCTAATTTTTTAGGGTATGATTGTCACTGGGGAAGAAGCTGAATGTCTAACTAAAAACGAGCACTTTTCAGTGGAAGACTGGGTGGAGCAAAATCAGGGTTGTGCTCTGAGAACTTGTCCCACAGAGACTGTGAACTTTCCAAAAATTAAAAACAACTTGAGGTATCATCCTTCTGATTAACTGGATGAGATCCAGAATGCATCGCAGACATACAAGCATGAGGACTTGTAGAGTGCGATCTAAACACTGCACCCACGCTTAAAACAGTCAAAAGTGGCACAAGAAGATGATCTTAAACAGGCAAATTTCAATCAGGTAATGTGTTTGTTTTCCATTTTTGAAGACTTGTGATCTCATGTAATTGTACTCTTAATACTTCATGTACATTTTACTAAAAAAATTAATGAATAATATTCTGATTTAGACATACAAAGTTTTGCATGAGTACTTAACCATAAGTGGCAGGAAGACAGTTACCATATACTGTTTAATCCAGTGACAGTCAACTGGCTCACAAAGTCGGATTCTACTCAACTAACTTTATACACAGGCTTTCCTGGAAGCTGAACTGGGCTGGGATGATCTTGGCACAGACTTAGTCCAAGCACATTTGTGAACGTGGATGTGTATATAATATCTTCTTATGTTTTAGTTGGCTGTTTACTGTAACTAAATCTGGACGGAGTGTTACAGTAACTGCCTTTATTAGCATTGTTTTTGTCAATGGGAAGATATTGCTCAACATACAAGGACTGGGGAATAATTTCAGCAGCTTTTTATAGACTCCAAATGCCATAGTTTTCATAGCACTGTCTTAAAAGGAAAGCAGACAGAGGGGCTTCATCTGCTAGGTCTCAGACCAGACCGCAGTGAGACAGCAGGCTATGGCCGAGCTCTCTAAACATGTTCAGGACTTCTCCAGAACAGAGTAGTAAACAGTGGACTTTACACACAATTCCTTGAAATTGCAAAGTGATGTATTGAAGTATTTGGCCAAAATGACAAGGAGAAAAATGTAGTTTCCCACATAGAGATAACTCTAGGTGGCTTTAGATTGTTGTCGTTTTAGATTTGTGTGCAATGATTTTGAGATATCTTATCGTTCCATTTACTTTTTCTGGGTTAACAATGGACACTGCTGAGAAACTGTTGGGAAGGATTAATAAAATGTATCCTGGCGCTGTGGATGCATGTCGCTTTTTAAAGTCAAAGCTTTGGATAAAGACGTGTATAATATATATCTGTGACTCAGATGAGCTGATTAGAAGAACAGCTGTATCCAGCTCTGTGTTTTCCAGCCTTTGAGTCTTTACCAGCTGCACTTTGTTTTGATATGTTTTGTGACCATATCTGTGCATGATGCAAACATCAGTGAGCATGCATTTTGGAACTTTGTGAACAGTGTTTGTGTAGGAACGTCGTTTTCTGGAGTGTTGAAGCATAAATTAAGCAGACCTGGGCGTGTTTTCTTTACCTTGTGGTAGTCCTGCTCCAGTCTTGAGTCAGAACCAGCTCCCTGCTTGTACTTGTTCATCTTTAGTTTCATCTGTCTGGTCCTCTCCTCCATGTCCATACCTGAGCACAGAGACAGATGCGAGTCAGCTGGGAGCTGGTGGACTGTGAGGAGAGCCTCATGGAGGGGCATACTGTTATGGTGAGAGAGGCTTCTGTTGAGCTATGAGCCATGAGCTATGACGGGACAGATCTAATGGGAAAAGCTGAATGGTTGGCTGTTTTTAACAAACACAAACCCGTAAACATATGCTGCATAGAATAATAAACTAATTTTTGAAATCAATAAGTCCCACAAAAAATGCTGCTTTTTAGTCAGTCACTAATATTCAAATATTTTTATCTGACCTCAGTAAAACACATTTGAATGCTAAGCCAAATTACTCCAGTACTACTACAGCACTAAATGTAACAATACTAGTGATGCATTTTTAAAAAAAACTAGATGAAAGGAAATGATTAAACAACAAATTGAAATCCCTAAACGATCACATTAATTGGCCGAAGCATCCCTCTCGATTAAAACTGACAGGCATTTTAGTCCTTTTATAATTGCATAAAATCATCCGGTTTACCCATCTTATCACCTCCCAATTTCAGTTTAAGCTCTGCAAATGTGATTCTTACATTCGCAACCATGCACAGGCCTCTGTGGAAGTACAAATACCAATAAGAATAGGAACTGTGTACATTTTACACACCTAAAAATGACAAAATAAGCTACAAACAGTTTCTACAGTGACCGTTTCTTTTCTGCAAAAATGTTCACCACATGGTGACTTTCCTGCTTTTTCCTGCATTTCCATTTTCCTGCTTACTCTTTGTCTCTACTTTTGTGTCATATGACCGCAGTGACAGAGTGAAGATGAATGCACACGTACAGGCGCCATGCTCACGTGCCTTCATGTACACACTCGCACACAAAGAGAAACGAAAAAGCAAAGAAAAAGAGTAAAATAAAGGAATACAAGCTCAGAGCAAATGAATGACCGCATGAGTGAAGCGAAAGGAGTTGATGCATCACGCAGTTAGTAAACTACATGTGATTTCGCATCTCTCCAGGAGTATTTTGTTAACTAATAGTATTTAATTTAACTTTGTTAAATGATTGTAACTGAGCTGCTTTTGAAATTCCAGTGCAGTCAGAAAGTCGTTTTTTGTGATCGCTTCGTTTTAGTGGTCGTGATAAATAAATAAATATGAGGTTAAAATTGAACAACTTTGAGTTCATGTTCTTTTATACCAACACGTTCTCATCTCAACTTGTAACATAGAAACGCATGTGACAAATCGCCAGTGTGTTACGCGTTTGGAGGCACGAGAGCCGTTTGGAATGAATGTATACATGTAAATGTGTTTTACGTTCTGATCATGAATCACTTTGGAAAACACTATCTGATAGTGTTAAGGTTATGGGTATGGTTAGGGTGTAACACGGCTGGAGCGTGTGTTACCGCCGCGAGTGGCATTCTATTGGGTTCAATTGAGAATCCGGAGCATCTCATAAGGACGCGGAAGGGTACCTTTCGTTACTATGAGACGCCTCGGGACATGACAAATCGTCTGTATGTTACGCATTGGCAATGACAATGCTCTGTTTATCCAATTTTTATTGGACAAACAAGATTGGACAGTTCATCACAATAAATTGTGTTAGATCCTAGAAGACTGATGGCTTTTTCATGCTTGAAGCTGGAGAAACGAGGCAGTTAGCTTAGCTTATCATAAAAACATTTAACCTCGTGTGGTCTAGACATAAAAAGCTGAACAACCAGGACCTCAGAGGCTAGCTGCTTAACAAGTTGTACCTTTTGTTTTGGACTGCAAAGAGACCACATTTTAAGTGACTCGGTGACTGTGCATGAATGTGTGTGGCAATCATTGTTTCATTTCAAAGCAAATCTGTGGAACAAGATCATGAAAACCATACTCACTAAAGTGAGTAAAATTTTTGACTGCACTGCATTAGCAGCGTTTAGGAACTCTAAGTCATTCAAAACCACATGAATCATCAAATTTCACTTGAAATAGGCCAAAAAGAAATCAATTTAGGGAAAAAGTAGCAAATCTATGTCTACAAAGAGAGTAATCAAAAGAATAAATCTGCTGTCATACGCTCACAGTAAGTTTTTATTTTTAAATCTTGGTAGAAAATGACAGTGTCTCACGTGCTGCAAAGAAACCACACTGGTGTGATCGTGATCATGCTTTAGTGAATGACAAGCCCACACAGTCTGTCTGCAGAAAAAATAAAGCAGCAGAAATGGTATGGAAGCCAGAAGCATCATCTAAACAACAACGAAGAGAGCAACGCCGCAAGAAATTGGAGTCAAGCCAAACGGGAAAATAAAAGACGACTGAGATGAGGGGAGGCGGGTTTGAGGAGGGGGAGGGCAAGCCAGGAAGACGTACAGAGAGAATCACAGCAGAGGAAGGAGAAGAGGGAGCTGAGACAGAAAAGAAGGAAGGTGCAGAAGAAGAAGGGACAGACCTGAGTTCGTCCAACTTGGTGAGTCCGTGTCTTCTGGGATCACATCACACAATGGACAGACACAGACAGAGGAGAGGAAGATGGATGTGAGAGGATGCACGAAGGGTAAGGGGGAGGGCGAAGGAGGAGAGGAAGGATGGCTGGGAGGGCGACGCCATCACCAAAGGTCTCGGGTTTGGAGGGTCAGAGTAGACAGGAAGGAGTCGGAGGGGAGGGAGGGGGACACGACACAACAATACAACACGACAATAACAAAAACAACAAGCACAGAACACACAAACAAAATCATAGAGTACACCAAGAACACACAAACTCCACCATGGGCACAGTGAGAAGTCAAAATAGAGCAAAAAGGGTGCGAGGCCGGGGGAGGCTGAGGTAGAGAGGCCAAGAGTTTGGTTATTAGAAGTCAGAGAGAGAGGGAAGGGGAAAGGTTCTGTGCTTTAAAGGGGAAAAAAGAGCTGAAACAGGAAAGAGATGTTAATGTACCAAACCAGATAGAAACTTGAGACCTCTCTGCAGGCAGGTGAGGAAAGGAGGAAGAGGAGGAGAGAGGGGAGGGGGAGGAGGTATATAAGGAGAAGTGGATGTCACTTGAACCTGCATGGGGCAACTGTGGGGAAACAGCCTGGAAAAGTAACATGAACGGAAAAAAAAGAGGAAAAAAAAAAAAGAAAAACTGAAAGCACAGAGCAGCGAGCACACAAAAGAGAGACGGCTACCTCACACAGTTTCACCAAGAGAACGTTCAAACTGACAAAAAATAGAGACATCACCTGGGTAGAGTGCGAGAGGTTTAAATACACGCAAGTGTACGCTTGGGCGCGCACACACACACACACACACACACGAGCATCAGCCACAAGATCTCTCTGAAAAGTCACACAATACCAACATTCGACTGCCTGCTGCCAGGCATCTCTGTTGATTCCGATAGATTCACATTGTATTCATACGCACATTTCACTTGTCTCTGTATTATTCATGTTCTTCCTTTCTTCCGCTCGGGCCCCCCGAAATATTCTGTTTAACTCCAGAGATGAAGTGTGCTTCTGTTTCCTCTGCGGCTACCAAGACACTTTCACACGTTTTGATCTCGCGTCGAGACAGCTGCTCAATGACTGACCCGACCTCAGTTCACAGGTTTAACATCGGGGTCCGGTTTGTTACCAACCTTCTCTCTTAGAGTCATGCTGACCCCTTTTTTTTCTCCTGTTCTGTTCTCCAGCCCTCCAATCTGATCTCTATCCCAGGGGCTGAACCTGACAAATCAACAGTAACGACCAGGAGAGCCTTCATTGTCCTACACCCCCCCCCCCCCCACACACACACACATACACACACACACACACACACACACACTGTGTATGTAACCCCCCCCCTCCCATACACACACACACATACAGAGAATTTGCATTTAGCTCAATTAGCACTCACTTAGCTTGAATAATGAGGTGTCACATGAATTAAAAGACAATGTGAGGCATCTGCCTAGCTAGCTTTCATGAACGTAATAGCAGTGTGGTTTAGCTTCGTCAGTCATTCCAGGAAACACACAGAAAATATGCAGAGTTGGAGAGAAATGAGAAATGGATGGAGTGAGAAAGTGAGAGACTGACTGAAGACCAGGCTAGCTGTAGGTTCATCACAGATTGGCCTGTGGGAAGCAGAGGCTTTGAAAACATGCCTCTCTGCATCCTGCAGACGCACTGAGAGAGCTACTGGGTTTTTAGCTCAGAACAGCAGATGTTTTATGTTTTATTTTAAAGCCACAATCCTAAATCTGGTTCTGTTGTCAAAACGTACCAGCAAGCGGCATAACAAACTAACTAACATAAATGAGGCTTAACTTAAAGGAAGGTGAAGGCGTGCCACCATGGGAACATTTCAGGAACACATTTCATGCTTCCTATACATCCATGGGCAAGGATCAGGTGTCATTTAAATAACGCTGTTATTTGTACAGTGCTGACAAAAAAAATCAGTAAAGAAATCAATATAAAGGGTAAGAAATCTATAAAATGTATCACTATTTTTTAAGGCGCTAGAAAAAAAAACCCAAAACAACAATCTTTTGTGGGGGGGTTTTTCATAGTTTGAAAATGTCAACTCCAAGATGCACTGCAATACCACACCAAGCAAGAAGAGACTGAAAAATAGAAGGATGCCATCCAGAGGCTGACAAAGACACCTCCTGTTAAATCAAAGGGGTGTCCGTGTGTGTCTATATGTATATATATGTATATGTATATATATATATATTAGGGGTGCAAAGGTACACAAAATTGACGGTTCGGTTCGATACTTTGGTGTCACGGTTAGATATTTTTTCGATACAAAAAATGTTCATGCCTTTTTAATTTGTCATTTATTAAAATTATAAATATATATTTTAACTCAACTTAAATTTAATGTTGCTGAAACAACAAAGTAGAAAAATCTATCTGATCGAGAAATCACTCATCTTTGGAAAAATAGTTTATTACAGAGAAATGTCTCTTTCCAAAGTAAAAGCTATACTACTCTTCTTCTGGGCTATATTCTCAGCAGCATATTAAACATATCAGGTCCCCATAAGGAGAATCATGTGCTAACGGCTGTCTAAATGACTCGGGTAAAGTTTGTAGCATGCGTGCTTGTTGTTTTTGTCTGCTTCCACTTGTCTTTGCACTAGGATGATGTC
>NW_005187510.1:768048-806228 GCF_000239375.1 Pundamilia nyererei
GCCATTTGACCTTAGAACTGAAGAAGCTTCTCGGATGAGAGGTGAAACGTCTTCAAGTAACTTAAAGAAGTCCAGACACTTTTCTTTGCAAGCTCCTTTGACTACGATGACCTGGATGACTGAGAACCTTAACAGACACACAAGGACAAAGTCAGCAATTCTTCACAGAAACCATATTCTAGTAGAATACTTTCAGTGAGTCCATGAGCAATAAACAGCTATAGTAGATACTATTATTATGCAATATTTTATTGCTACAAGCTTCGCTAAACTTACAAACTGAAGTAAATACTATAAAACAAATGACAAGTAAAGCAATGACTGTTTTTGAGCTGGTTCAGTTTAGCTTTGAAATGTTCCTGAAATATTCAGTCAGTTAAGCTTGATACTCAGACCTTTAGACATATTTGTTGAATTTCAAAAGACAAATTTTAAATCTTTTTTTAAAGGCTTGTATGTAGAAATCATCATGCTGTGTACAGGGCTGATCAGACAAGCATGAAGAGGCCTATACGCAAGATTGATGCGCTTTTCTCTTTTTGACCGGGTACTTGTCTGGTTAGATACGTTGATTACTGTTCATGTACTCATATGAGAGAGAGTAAAAAAGACTTGTACCCTATCAGACCGACCGACCTGTGTCAGTGAGTGAAGGGTAAGGTTGTGTCCCACCATCAGACAGAGAGCCATTCAGCCCTCGCTGCTGGTCCTCCCATGTCACCTCTAAATCAAGACATACACATAGATATACACACACACACTGATTTTGACACCATTAGGAGATCTCCTTCCTGCGCAAATGTTTATTCTTCTCTATAAAATACTTTCTATGTCTTCATTTATTGATACATTGCATAATGAGCATTTTGTGTATTATGCTTTGTACCAATAATAGAAAGCTGCTGCAAGCATAAATTAAAACAAACAAACAGATAAGAAAAAGGCATCTTTACTACTTCAGCACTAAAATCAAGGACAGCTCCTTATCAAACATTATGAACTTTGCTCCATCTGCTGGCCAACAGAGGTAACAGCCTCTCAAATAAAAAAAACAAAAAAAAAACATTACACTCTGCAGTACTGCAGCAAAGTGTAATGCACAGGCAGCAGGAAATGCTGTTTATGTGGAACACTATCCTAAAAATGTCTCTATTCACCTTTATTCCATTACGCCATTTTTATTACTGTTTTTGGCAAAAAAGGACAATTTTCTTTGCACTAAGCACCAGTTATGTTTGTAAGAGACTGCCAGTCTTAATGGAGTGCATGAAAAGACTGTGTGCACAAGAGCGCAATAATCCATGTCTAATTGAAATGATTGGCAATTTCACAATGGAAATGGAGAGCTCTGTCTTTGTGAGGTGGAGCTGAGCAGAATTAATTAGTATTAAAGAAGAGGGCAGATTAGAGCTCTGAGGCCGCGCTGGAGGCAGAGAAGGGCAGACCAACCAAACTTCCAATCACAGCACTCTGTATGCATTAACATCAGTTACACTACACACAAGTCTATAGTTTGATCACGCAAATAAAGTCAGAAGGAACGGACCATGCTTTTTGGGTGAGAGATGAAACTTGGGCGAATAAAACACTTTGGTGCGACTCAGAGCAGCTCATCATCAAGGACCACAGCTGCTGCTAACTAATGTCACAGAAGGACCAAGAGAGCCCACACAGCAAAATCACACCATCACACTGCTCGGAAGACTTGCCTTTCCTCCCATTTACCGGTGGGCCTTGGGGTTTTTCCTCACTGCCTGCTGCTAGTGGGGAGACAGATGGAGGTTCATGAAATGGTGCAGCACTGAAACTTTACACTGTACGTCACCGTAATATCACAGCTCATTCCACTTGGGCCCAGACGCAGATGCACATATGCCACACAAGTGTGCACGCACGCACACATACGCACATATACCACAAGATCTGATGTGCACAGCAAGCGTTATTGCATAGAACTGCCGTGAGCTACTGGTTAATTATTCTGCTCAGTGTGTGATTATCAGAAAACATAGTTTTATAATATGCAGTTGTACAGTTATATTGACAACTCAACATACAACCATCTTACCATCCAAAGATACCATTAATTAACCCTGTTTAAAAATACAGTTTCCTTTTAGAGACCTTACATGAATATCCAATGTGCCAGTGAGTGCCATAGCTGTCACAGTGTTGAGTAACAGCACCACACAGTCAAAGGACAGAAGCGTGCCACGTAAACAGATGGGAAGGTAGGAAGTAGAAACCGTGGGGAACTCCAGTTTCTGCCAACACTCTTGCCGCTCATTCAAGCCTGGGTTTGAATGTACTATACAACAGCATGTACTGTACAGCACTCTCGAGCAAAACGCAAACTCCACACACTTAAAAGGCAGAGGCTCACATCCGCCGTGTTTCATTTTTAAAGATCTGCCATGACACAAGAGTAAAAACCCGCCGCGTGTTCTCAGTGATAAACACACCTGGATGATCGTTTTGGGGTTCAGGCGCCCCGGGCTCTTCCCCTGTTGCCACACATAAACAGATACACACATACAGGACAGTTAATGTATCTGCCAACTAGGCTTATATCAATATTCCAGCTTCTCCCAGGAATAATACAATAATATGGATCCAGTGTAGAAAGGTCCACACGCACACAAAAGCACAATCAGATTTGCTCAGCATAAGCCAAGTGTCACACAGCTCTGTGGGAACCACGGCGCAGGGTCGGATCAATGCTTCCCCTCTGCCCGTGCAGTGCCGCTGTCCTATAAGAAATAGACTAAAACACAGAGCAAAAGAAGGAGAGAGTGAGAGAAAGGAGAGAGATGTGAAAAGGCAGAGTGCCTGTCAAAGAAAAAAGGAAGAAAAAAAAACACGAGTAAGCGAGGCTGGGGGCAGGTATGAAGAGGAAGAACAAATAAAGGTGACACAAAGGAGCAATGGAGAGGTCCAGACACAGAGAGAGCTTTTGAGTGATAAAAAGATGGCAAAGATACAAAAAAAGACTGGGACTGAGAGAGAGCGAGAGCAAAGGGGAGAGAGCGGGGCTGGCTGGCAGCTGTACAGAAGACAGGGAAAGGCCCTTGTGGACTCTGACAGTGATAAAAGGGTTGTGTGAATACTTTGACACGTTCACCAGAACTGCACGAGCTTCTTCTCTCCAGATTTATCTCAGTCGTTCCCCACAAAGCTTAGAACAACCCTTTTACAGCATCCAATTTAAAGACACGTGAAAACAATCATTGCCTTCATCACAGTGCTTCATATCACAGTTCATTACAACAACACGCAACAATTTGCCAGAGGAGTGCTGAGTAACACTAAGGACTTCACATGCCTCTGTACAATGTGAACAAATGCAGGTTTTGCTGTAATTGTGAAAATTGTGGAGTTTAGCACAAAATAGCATAATATTTGCTTCGGTGACGTATCTCAGCAGTCCAGATGTTTTAAAAATCGAATTATTTGCAGACAGTTAGTAATGATATCTGGTGTGTAACACAAAGCAAAAGAACAGCAAGGCTACAAATCAACACAACACTGGTACGATCAGTAGGATCAAGGCACCACGATGGCACAGGACATTCTAACTGCACGTTTAAACACAACTGCAACGGGGGGGTTGGAGGAGGAGGATTCAGTATGCACAGATCAAGTTTAGCCTCCACTGAACTGAGCTACCCGCCCTGTTGCAGACAGGGTTTTGGCTTTTGGAGGGAGGTGCAGCTCGAGCAGCAATTCCCAGTCCGAAAGACGAAACCCGAACATTCAGGTACAGACCTTCACAAGGCTCTGTTCCTTCGTCTCCATCTTCTGAGAGAGGAATGGAAAAGGAACCGAGCAGAGATGTTAATGGATGGAAGGCCAAAGTGAAAACCCATAAAGCAATGAAAAATCCTTGTACTTTTGAGACTTCTACAACTTCTACCGAAGCGTTCCACCGGCTAATAATAATTATCCCTTTGGTCAGTGACACCAAAACCAAAAAGCTCTTCTTGTGACCCACAAGTTCAGGTCATAAAATAGTAACTTTATCGCTTTAAAATACTGAATATATGAATGCTCAAAATAAATTCAATTAGGTAGACAGTAGCCGTGTAATTTAAATTTAAAAAAGACATCCAGGTGACTTACTTCTGTCTTTGCCTGCGGGTGGAAGCTGTGGGAGTTGCCGACCTCGTCTACTGGACATAGGGGTACTTGTGGGACTGGTCTGGACGGACCCACTACGCGGATGTGCCCTATATGACAAAAAGTAGCAGACAATGGCATGAGACATAAAGTAGGAGCTCGATGTAGGTGTTGCAAAGAAGAGAAAAGCGTACATTTGATCGGAGACGAGCAACATGAAAAGTAAAACTATGTTCTTTAATGGAGAGCCAATACGTGATTTAATGTAGTTAGCTGGGGTCATTCAATTATTTACAATATATGTAAGGTCACATGTAATTTAGTCACTGCCAGACACAGCAGAAATCAATCAGTGATAGAAAACTCGCTGTTGACTTTATCTCCAATATAAAACCAATGCACACAGCGGTGATGTTTTGGCACATGGCATGGAAGTGGAGGGCTACATCGACTGTAGGAAGCTGAGCTGCAATAAAAGATGCCAGGAGTGAATCGCATGTAAAGTCGACTCATCAAGCTGCGGGAGAGAAGAGTTGAAATGCAGAAACAGCAGACCAGTGCGACCATGCGTTCAGACTGTCCCCGCAGGCTTCCAACTCAAAAACAAAAGAAGAAGAGGAAAGAGGACAAAAAAAGTAAAAACAGAATGCCCTCCGAGGACAAACGGCATCAGTTGATGTTAGTAATGAAATCAAAGTAAAATGTCGGCCCATCACTGCTATACACACTCAAGCGTATGAGCAGTGTGTCCCAAATTAAAATTTTTCTTTTTAATAAAAGGAGTCAGCAAGCTATCTACGGTGTCAGGGTCATCGTGCCCGGGATATGTGTAAAGAAAATACAGCACATCCACTGGTGCTTTTGGAGACAAAACAGAAAGTGGCGTGTGACAGGTGGAGGTCGGTGGAGTGAGGTGAGCTGAGGTGAGGTGAGGCGGGGAAGCGGGGGATTAGGAGGGTGGGAGGTAGGTGAGTGTGATGTGGTATTTTTGGTTTATTCTGGGAGTTAGTCAGGGTCGGGGTGGGTGGGAGCTCATGGGACAGCTTCTGTACGGCTTTAAAACCTGTAAAGGTTTTAGCTGTACAAACATTTAGAAGAGGTAGAGCATCTCTGGAGGCAGAAATATTCTTACAGGTTGATTTAAAGCTCAGTGTGAGAGTACAGCACTTTTAGCTAGGCTGTCTACACGAACCCTAGTTGTAAAACCTCGGTACATGCTGCACATCCCTTGTTAAAAGCAGAATATTAGCCTTGATGTTTTAAATGTGCTTTTCGAGAGTAAGGTTTATTAAGAAAAATAACAAAAAAAAAAATCGCCCAAACAAATCTTGAAATACTTATTAATGTTTAAATTTTCTGTTGAAATGATTTCTCCCTCCAGTGAAGCTATGCTTCTGGGAAATGAGTGTACAACTAAAAAGTACTGTCTGCTTCTATGCCACGTTGGCTGGCTCTGATCTCTTATCTGGGTCACACCTCGTCAAGGCAGGTGAGGGGGGGGCGGACCTCCCAGATGGCAGAGAAGGCATGGACCTCATGAGCGAAGAGTCGTGGGGGCGTTCAGTGGAGCGTGAGCGGGACGTGTGGCGCTCTATAGTGGGCCGCTGGTCTGCAGAGCGGGACCTGCTGTGATACTCGTGTCTATCCATGGCTCCGTGGCTCCTACAGAGGTTGTTGAGAGACAGGCAGGCACTCAGTGTGTCTCCAGCAGGGCACGGACAGTAAGGAGGGCAAAGGAATTTTCTGCACCCTCAAAACTCCAAAGGATCATGTGGAATCCTGTATTTTTAATTGGTATAATCAATCTACTACCAATAGCATAGATACTTGTCAGAAGCTAATTGGGTGTTATGTCAAGTGTGCCTGATTTGCAGGTAGTGATCAAAACTACCTAGAGATAAAGACAAAATGAAATGATTCCTAAACTCTTAAAACACACATTATTGTTTATGACTCTCCACATGAGGCTAATTTACTTTATTTAAAGAGCAGACAATATGGACTGTGCTAGGTGGCTCCTGTGTGCTTGGCAGTCCTTGGTGGAACCAGTGACTTAACTGTGAAGTACTCAAGACGTGTGCAATGAACAAGGACTATGTGCTGTCTCTCTGTAGGTGATAGGTGAGCATTCTGTTTGAGCCAGAGTGGGAATGTGAGGGAAAAGTGACTGCACTTGGATTATTTTGTCTGTTATATTCTGCAAAATGCCCAGGCAAAAGAACTTTTGGCACAGTGACAATGAAGGCAGATTCAGATGATCTGAAGAGCTGTAGGGGAAAAAAAACAGGTGAGGTTTCTCAGCTGGGAAAATTACTGACGAGGTACAGAGAGGAAAAAAAAATTCGTACAGAAATTCATTGATCAAGAAATAAATTCACATATTAAAAACAGTGAAGTGAAAAAGGCACCTCAGTCTTGAGAAGCAGAGGGGATTTTAGAGCATGCTGTTTGCTAACCTTTGTATGTATGTTACCAGTCTCGATTCACACACCGTGAGTAATAATATTTTATAGTTTTTGTACTTTCATACAGAACAAAATAGTACTGAAATGAACCGCTGCACACACTGTTTGCTAAAATGCAAGAAATGCAAGAAAACACTATAGATATGTGGGAACGTCTTCAGTCAAACTGGGTTCTAATGATAGCAAATACTTTATAAATAATTTCATTAGATCAGTCCATTTTGTTATTGCCATTCAGTGTCTGTAGTCTTCTCAAGTATGAAATATTGTCCAGTAGAGGAAATGTCCTGATAAAGGCTCATCAGTCAGTGACCTTACACAATCTATACAACAGTCATTTACTCTCATCATCACCGGGTCCCGTTCTCATTACGTGCTACGGCCAAGAATCTTTCAGTGATGTGAGGTTACGTCTGTTCAAGCATCACATTATGTGTAATTCAGTGGACGCAACTGTAACACACAAACTGCTCTGCTCACTAGATTCTCACAGGAATGTTTGTTTTCCTGGCTCGGGAGAGTTGCTGTATTCATTCCTACATGCTGCATACTGTACAGGCTTTGTCCTGCTTTAAGTGCACTCTGGAGGGTTGCACTTAAACTACAGAACCATGAAAAACCTTTTCTGCAGGCAAATCACCCAAAACTAAAACATCTGGCAAAAGGTTCCAACTCCACTAATGCTCTTTGTTGCTAGACTCTTTTTCCCCCTCATCCAAGTGGCTTTTGTGTCTGTATTGTGCCCTCATTTCTTTTCAGGTCTTACTATGCCTGACTGCAGACAGAAACAAACTATCTATATGAAGAGTGGAGGGGAATCAACTGTAGTCCTCTGTTGGCTACTTTCCTTTCTCTGTCAAAAGGAAAGACACAGAGAAATAGATGGACAGCTCTTGTTAATGGGTATCTAGGTTATAGGCTTAGCCTGAAGTTGGGCCAAGCCAGGCCTTAGGGAAACTTTGTGACAGTTTTATAAAGTCAGTCGGGCTCTTGGGCTGAGTTCAGAAGACTCATCAGTTTTTTTTTCCTCCTGGAGAGGAGAGAAGTAGCACAAATGTCACGTTATTCCTGACTGGAAGCCAGATGGCAGCAGGCAAAAGACTGAAGCATGGTGCACCAGTGTGGGTCGGGAATTGATGGGTGTCAGCAGGCCTTTCTATAGGTGCTTGAAACAGCCCAGCAATCCATTCAGACCATATAGAAGAAGTCAAAAGTCCACTCTATGGATGACTGTAAGTGCAACTGTCAATAGCATGTTAAATTAAAAAAAAAAAAAAAAAGACAACATCAATAATAACAAACACCACTGATCAACATATGGCTGTTTGCATAATGCGCACGGGTACACAATGACATCAACAAAGGAACAGTCAAGTGCGAGCCAGCACTTACACAGCCGACATCAGCAACACAAATAGCTCTGAGCCTCATCGTACAGAGGCAGTTGTGTAACATAACTGTACAGCCACACAACCTCAGAGCCGTGATGACTCCTTAACAAAAACCGATATCGGGGAGGATATCATTTTCCGTCATCACCTGTACGATCACGGATAAATTAAAGACGGATGAAGAACAACTTCAGGAGACCACAAGACGGCGGGCGCAGCAGCGCGTGTCAGTACCTCTCGTAGTCATAGTCGGAGGAGTAGGCGCCCTCTGAATAGGCACGGGTCATCCTAGTGGAACGCAGTAACCTGACTGCTTCCTCGCGGCAGATCGGATACACACGATGGTTGCGGCTGCCGAGAAAATATCACAGCTGGTCAACGCTCGATTTTTTTAATTTTGTTTCACCACATGGGGGAGGCAACATGACAAAGAAGCTGGAATTTAGATCTCAAAACTGAATACAAAATTACACTGATGCGCTGAATGTACCCATACGACTGCAGGGGAAACCACCTCTGCTGGACAAAACTTCACAACCACAAAACACTTATCTATTTATATCTATTTAACAGTATGGCCAACAGACGCTCTTTTAGTAAAAAGACAAGAGACAGACTGAACTTCTCCAAAGCCTGCATTCATGCACATGATTTATTCTAGAAGATTTAAATGCTTATATGATAATGAGATGGTGAGAGAGAGCAATGCTGATACTGGATGAAATGTATGGCTATTATCCAATCAACATGATGCACCACGGGAAAGTAAACAGTTCTTTATATATTTAATCTTTGGCAGAAGAAATGTATACTGATACACATACACACAAAACACTCACGGCACTGACATTGAACAGGTCAGCTGAAGTGATTTACACCTCAAATCCACAAACCCATGTGGCTTTTTAAAGCATGCCACGGTGTCAGTGCTATATCTTCAACACCCTAATGGAAGCTTTCCTCAAAAAACAACCCAACAAATAAAATATATTAAAAAAATAGGCTTGTGGGTTGGTGTATGGTTGGGGAGGGGGTTTGGCTGGCTGGTAACTAAAGTAGCAAAGGTGGGGCTTCATGCAAGCTCTGGTAAAAGTCTACCTGGGGTCCTTCTGAGGGTCATCAATAGGCTGAGTATGTCTGGTTCGAGGTAGGGTGAGAAAATGGCTGCAACCACATGGAAGGAGGAGAGAAGACAGAGATGGATCTGAGATGTTGAAGAGACAGAAGAAAAGGAGGAAAGGAGAGAAAGACAGCAGATCGGAGACAAAGATCATACAGGCGGACAGCCGGAAGGGGGAGGAAACCGAGGGGAGGTTGTAAAAGAGAGAAGCTCACAGGAGAGAGATTAATGTACACGATTCAGGGTGGAAAAACTGGTGAGGAAGATGAGAGGTGAGAGAAAGCCGAGAAATCGCACGGCGAGGAGACGACTTCCTCGGCTCTAGTGCACAGACAGATAAAAATGGTACACAGAAGACGCCGGAAGAGAAAAGCACTGTCCGAACCCCTAAACCGGTCCCCTCTGCTCGACCATTAAACTACTTTTAGACCGTTTAATAACTACAGATTTTTTTTACATACATCATTTCCCAAGAAAGTCAGAAAACATTAAGTGTTAAGAAAATAAACCAGCAAGGCTCACAGAAAGCTATGAAAGCCATTTTTTACAATATTATAGGATACCTGGGAGAATGCCAAATTCTCTGTGACATTTTCAACTGTTTTCAATAAATAACTGCAAGCTGTTAATTGAAGCAGCTGAAATACACTCAACAGAGCACCGTCCCAGACAATTTAGATAAGTGCATTTTCTGCATCTGACACTGATTTAGCTCCAGCTTCAGAAGTATCAAATAAAGTTAATTGGAAAGGGGGCAGGGTGGGCTGGGGGTGGGAATAGCTCCGACCAGGCGGTGCCAAGGCCACAATTGGACACTTGGAGCAATATTTTCCAAAGCTCACAGAAAATAAGTGCTGATGGAGGATAACTGACCACTTCCCCTTGACCACCTCTTCCATAAAGATAGTGAAATACAGTACATGCAAATCCTGTATAATGTGCTCAGCACTGGCAACATTTCTTTGGCTCCCAATGTTTCCTGCAGAATTTCAGTCTCTCGATTCAAACTTGTGCACTTGTCTTTCAGGAGTGTAGTCTCATCCGAGGCTGGTGCTCATGTGGAATTTTAGCTTGTGCCAATGCTATTTTTAACTCTAAGAATGATGATTTTAATCGAGTATTTCCTGCGCTCGTTAATTCTCACTTTCTTATTTGGAAATAAGGAGTAGATGAAGATTGAGGACACAAGTAGGGGAGAATCCACACTACTGTATCAGGAGGACCCTGAATAAAAAAACAACACAAAAAAACCCCCACTACATCACATTAAAGATGAAAGTGCGGACAAAGAAGAAGAGTTTAAGGCAAAAGGCGTTGTGCTGTGGTGTATGCATACATAAACAGCTCACTGTGTACTTACTCGTCTTGCGCTGGTCAGCATTTACACATTCATGCTTAAATAAGCAGATGCATGTGCTGCACACAAGTGTGAGCTGAAGTGTATGCGTGTGTGTACCTGTCAGGTGTGCAGCTGTCGTCAGACAAACTGTGGTGCTCCACTCTAGCAGAGGAACTGTACTGAGAAGGCCTAAGGTCAAGTGCTTGGTCCAGACTTCTGCTGTGTGACAGAAGTGGACCGATCACCCCTTATGGATGCTACATACTGCCCCCTGCTGTCCAAGAGGCACATGGCCTCATGTTTAACAGAGGCCATGAGAGGAAACGGGAGAGACGCCGCACACCACAGAAGGTTGAGGTGCTATTTTGAAGTAAATATAGCAACATTTGGTGCTACAACCAAAACAGGTGGCGAAATTGAAAGTAACCTGAAACAGCATGCGTTTCAGCTAAACTAGTGATCCTATTTTTTTGTCGATTCCAAAGCATGGAAGCACAACACTACGATGTACAAAAGACCTACCAAAAACTATACATGTCGGGCCTTTGGTGCATTGAGCAACTGGTTACCTGGAGGGTGGGGGAACGCTGGGAGAGCGCGACCGCACCCTGTTTATATCAGCTGACCGAGAGCAGTGGTTAGAAGACATGACCTGCTCGGGGACCGACAGCGTGGAGCTCTGGAAGTCTCTGCCATTTGGCCGGTAGTCTGTGAAAACAACAATGAATAAAGAGAAGCAGGGGGTGGAGAGAGCAGGAGAGAGAGGGTACAGCATTATTTAAGCGATTCCTTTATTCCCTCACAACACCAGAGATGCTACTTGTATGCTTTTTACTTGCTTTTTACTTGAGTTATTTAAATAACTACATATGGTTAATGAACAATAATGAATGCTGCTTTTGCAGACTTAGTTTGACCACTGTCTGTAATAACTAAGAGTAAAGCAAATCTTGGTCAAACTTTGCAAAGCTAAAAGCCATTCTGCACAGGTGACAGACTCATTTTGATATGCTGAGTCTTTATCGTACAAAAAATGAGGAGTGGGTTTCCATAAAGGTGTAAGTCATCTGCTGTTTTAACACTGTGCATTAAACGTGAAAATAGCCTTTCAAAAGAATCTGAAAGATTATAAT
The DNA here is from genome assembly GCF_000239375.1 of Pundamilia nyererei. Classification (NCBI taxonomy): domain Eukaryota; kingdom Metazoa; phylum Chordata; class Actinopteri; order Cichliformes; family Cichlidae; genus Pundamilia; species Pundamilia nyererei. The sequence continues at coordinate 779,613 of NW_005187510.1, forward strand.
GAATTTTCACTGGTAGACTGATTAGTCCATTGAACTTGAAAGAGTTCATTAACCGATAATCAGACATGGCTAAGAGCCACGGGTAAGGTCAGTGCTTAGAACTATTAATGTTGATTGATATTCAATAGAGTGTATAGAAGATTTAAAATGAGTTAAAGAAAAGCCTGATTCCAAGTTGGAAAAGATGGAAAGGTAAGAAAGAAATGTTGACCTTCACTTTAAAGAAGTCGCATGTTAATAAGATTTTCTTTTGTGTGTCGTAGATAGAATAAAATAGATTTCTTTAAACGTGTCAGGCTAAATGACCCATAGAGTAAATTGTCATATTCTCCAAGCCTACCATTTGTTTTTTGACATAAACAAATACAAGCTACAAACATTTGAAAAAAAAATGACCACAATCCACAATGTCTTCACTCCATTATGATGTAAATTAAATTTTCAAAGGAAAACATTTGTCATTTCTTTAAAAAGATGCTCCACTATCGAGCTTCCTGCAGCACAGCAATCAACTTCCATGCAGAGCCAAATTAAATCTATTCTTCCTCCTGACATGTTGCAGATGCAAAGAGGAGATTCTTTGTTGACAATTAATAGGTTTTAACAGGAACTGGCTGCAATGGTGCAGAAAGAGGCAAAAGAGCAGAGGGTTAAAGCAACATGAAACATGTTGCACAGATGTAAAAAGTCTTAAAAATGTTCAGTTGTAAGGCCCATTTGTCTTCTACAGTAGCTACTAGTAGCTATAGTAGCTGTCCTGTGTGTACTGTATGTTCTGTAAAACAAAAGTAAAATGTTTTCTTCCCCATTTGAACTGTGGAAGCAGATAACGGCAAAAACCGCAGATGAGATGCAGTGGAGCCCGAGCAAAGGGGAGGGAGCAACCAGGGCTGAGTGAAGGGGTATTCCTTTCACTGTGGATGAAGTGAGGGGGTGGGGGTGGCTGGCATTGTGAGAGGCAGTGAGGGGCTGATGAGAATTTTAAAGAGGCTGGAGGAGGATTTCCCTCAGCTGCGGTATCATCGGCAGGCTGGTCTGAATGTCTGTGTGTGTGTGTGACACGCAGTTTGCTACAGAAACTGTCTATTCTCCTGTTTCTTTTCTCACATTTTTCCACTCGCTTCTTCTGCGTGGTGAGTGATGTGAAACGACCTACAAACAGTGCAGGTAGCTGTTTCCATCAAGCTTAATTGCAAAAAAATATATAGCATGTCCCGTGGTCTTTTTGTGAAAACTGAGAAGGAGAACTAACAATTATATAAAGACAGGCACATGTTGCCCTCAAACGCAACCTTGTGCTTAAAATTTAAAGGAAGCCTTTTTTTAAGCCCTCACTGTCTTTTTCAGTATAATTTTTCTTCCTAGTTATTATTTCATGTGAGCAAATTTCAAGCACTTCTCAGTCTTTTTCCCCCTTCCCCTGTCTTATTCTCTCTGGCTGTTAGCAGCTCTGTCTCTGCTTTTCTGATGCAGCGTGGGCGTGCTGCTGAAGCCTTAGCAAGGACAGCAACTAGCAGTGCAGAGGCAGACAAAAAAGCCCTCTGCTCCCTAACTGTGCTGCTGCTGTTGTTTGCTGATGGGTTGCAGGATCTTAGCCCGATACTGCGAGATGTGATGACGTGTGTAAGCATCTTTCCGGTGGCGACGTGAGTGAGGTTAGCTAAGTACATTATTAAGAATCGTAATGCAGCTCTGGTGAAATGGAGTGGATTCGATTCACTTACGCCACACAACGATGACCTTCTTAATATGGCCTTGAACTGTTTATTACCTGTTATTACCCCAACGCCGTCTTCACAATCATAGTCTGAGATCTCACTGTCACTTATCCTTTGGGATCCTTTGAGAGAAAGAAACAGACCGAAAGGCAAAGAAGCAGGAAAGAGGAGATAGAGGGGAGAGAGAGAGAAAGAGGTCATTTTCATTCCCTTTTTCATTTATTTGGATGTTGTTGTTTTTTTTTCAAATAATAAGTCACCCCTGCTCTGACTGTAATGCTCACTGGTCAAAGTGAACCCTCCAACTAAAACAAATAATGCAGCATTTCGCCGCTCGATCCCAACAAGAGCAGCCGATCCTTCTTCATCTGAGCCGTGGCACTTTGAAATGGCGCAGTCAATCATTCAGTGCACACGTAAAGGTGGAGACGGGGAGAAGTGATAGGGCCGTGTAGCTCTTTCCTCATCCTTCCCCCGTAGCCTTATCACCCCCACTCCCCACCCAACGCATCCCCACCGCCTTCACCGTTCATTCAACTTAAATCAACTGGACACGTGTGCTTTTTCAGAAATGACAAGTGCTGCACTCTGGCAGTGCCGCTCCCAACCTCTCATCTCAGTTGGCTGAAAACTTTTTACAGCTGTCAGCTCTTTCACTTCACGCTAACACCAACACCCAGAAAATCGTCCTAGTGGGGGAGCGAGCCAGCGTCCCGTGGCTGAAAGAAGCAGCGGAGTGAAGCCGTATGGCATAACGGACTGCAGCGCAGTCCTCTTAAGCATGTTAGGAGGTATGAGGGCCAAAGACTCTAACAATAGTAAGACAAGGGTCAAAAATATCCTATATAAAGAGTATTGTATATTTCATGCATGCAGATAATCAAATATTATTTTCCTCTTTTTCTTTTTTTGAGTAAATATGCCAACTGTGTTAGAGGATTAGGCCAGTAAATAAGAAGTATCACAAAAGCAACACAGTCGCCTGCCGTTCTCAAGAAGATATTCACAATGAAGACACACAAACACAAGCAAAAGCAGAATGGGCAGAGTGTGCCAATGGTAATCTGTGCAACTGTTAAGAGGAAAATATTCATAATAGGCCAAATAACAAACAGTATACATGACAGAGGAGAGGCAGGTGGTCATGGGCCAATTATGTCTGTCAGGAGGGGCGGACAGCTCGGGTTTTAATAACATCACATTAGGACTGAATACAGATTGGCAGAATCTGGTTTTGGGTTACAGGGTGGGGGTTGTGAGGCAGTTAACAGGTGAACACACAGAGAAGGAGAGACCACTGTGTCCTAAATCTCCCCGTTTCCCCACAGCGTCTGTGGTTCTGCTGCTCTGTGTGGATAAGGAACGAGCGGTGTAAAATATACACCGAACCTCCGCACAGAAATCCACGTAAGGCAGCAGAAGCGCCAGCTGTTAAGGGGGAGGGGGGAAAGGGGTGGAGAATTGGGGCACAAGGGTGTGTGTTTAAAGAGGAGGAGGACAACACTCAGATGCTCCATAAAGCTGCAATGTCTGGCAGGGCAAAGGTCTTTACCTGAGTTGTGTGAATAAGAGCCTTTGTCTGTAAAAGCAGAAGCAGTAAGGTAGATGTGACATGGACAACAGAAACAAAATATGCAGAAATAACAACGGCCGTAAAGGCCTCGATGACCTGAAGCAGCAACAGAAAAGGCCAGCAGGCAAACAGCATGGGCACTGATCAGATAAATATATATGGCTCCTTGTTTGTTGAAACAACTACAAAAATCAGAAAGCTACCTATTGTTGTTTTCATTTATCTCAGTGCTAAAATTTAGATTTCTGAGTGTTCGGTGCCATGAGTCTGTCGCCACAGATATATTTGTATGATGGCAAGCTTCAAGTAATAAAAAAGGAATATAAGGAAATGCGCATGAAGACAAGCTACAAAACGCACACGAGTAAAAACCTCCATTGACTCTTTCTCTGATAGCTGCAGATTTCTCTCTCTTATCATGCCACAGCTGGTATAAATGTGTTTTTGCACTTAAGGCCACATTATTAGCTGCTGTCATTCCTTCACCTGTCTCATTGGTAGTGTGTGGCGGGGTGTGAGGAGGTGCATACGTAGCAAGGGCAGAGAACCATCAGTGACAGTAGAGTACATTAAACACTCTGATATTGTGCAGGGTGCAAATAAATTAGATAAAAAACAAACGTGTTTTTTAATCTTTCATTTATCGTAACCTTGCTTGAGTGTAAAGCTCGGAAAGCAATGTTTAAGTCAAGCATGAGTCATTAAAACAAAGACTCCCTGTCTCTCACTCAAAGTAAGGATTATTAATTTAACCCACGTAATGGACTGATAGTCGGTATCAGCAGATACCCGAAGCCAATGTATCTGCATTGGTATTAGAAAATCAGCTGACCTGCTTCCATCTCACACTGTGAATGAATGTCACATGTCTTTACATTACAGCAGGTAAAATGTTTTTCCTACAGGATGCCCACCTTTTGACTCTTATATTCACTTTCAGCACATTTTGGGGCCATTTGAGCGACAGAGGTGTTACTCACTCTGCAGCCGCCGCGTTGGACTCTCTCCGTGGAGTTGCCGGCGCTGTGCGTTCGGGGAGGCACGTGGGAGTGGGATAGATGACACGTCGTGTGTTTGTAGCTTGTACCAGTGTGGCTCGTCATCGAGAAGAGCCGTCTCCAGCTCAATCAGGATCTGGCAGAAGTAAAAGGCCCAAGTAAATTTTCTCTCCTTAAAAAAAAATGGCCTCACTCCAAATGTTTTAAGCTCACATATTTTTTTCTCACTGATGGAATCAGGGCAAAGTAAAACATGCTAACTTTTACAGAAAATGTAAATCCCCAAAAAAGCCCTTTCTGTCACTCACACGCGAACAGAAAAAAAGAAAGTTCCTGATCCATGATAGGCAAGGACTGGACCACCCAACACTTTGTGATGGCCAGCAGCTTTCTTAAGGGCTTGACACCATTCAAGAGGATAAGCTGAGATACTGTTACTGAGTGTCTCTGTGAGGGCTTGGGTTTGGTTTTCTCACCTCTCCCAGGAATTCGCTCTCCTCCTCCCTCACCCTGGCTTGGTCCCACAATGTGATCTCCAGCATACGTTCCCGAAACTCCCGCCGGTGCACCGGCGAGTACATAAAGGTCTGGTTCCATTTGGGCTCTAAGGATTTCTTTACTGTTTTTGTTCTCCTCTTGCTTTTGTCACTGGAGGAACAATAATTCAAACTGTTTTTATTTACAATCATGATAGGGAAGAGCCACGAATACAACAAATCCATCACACGACACAGCACAGAGCACAGCACCACAGCATGCAGCTGCAGGGAACGACATGGCAAAGTGAACGTGCTAACTGCTTCTTAACGTCCATTTTCTGCATTCCTCATCAATACATAAGAATAAATTACTTAATAAGAAAATAAGAGCATAATTATGAAATAAACCTCACATCAATGCCCCCCATAAATTGACCTTACTGCATAATCTTTTTTTAGTGTCTTTCTACCATCGGGGAAATTATGCCCTGAAATAGAGGAACTGTTTCTACTCTTACCTTCTGTCAGGGAGGAAGTAGATTTTGACGTAAGGGTTCCTGGGCCGGCCGTCTTCCCTGGGTGGCAGGTCTTTGGCACCCAGGATGGTGACGATTAGCTGATGGCCCACTTTGTCATACCACAGTTTGACCTGGGGGAGGGGGGAGAGCAGAGGCAGCCTGCTGAGAGACAGCTCAGGGCCAGCACAAATGAGAGCACATAAAGGGAATAATGCAGGAGAAGACAACTTCATCAGGTCCTCACATATGCATCTATATCCTTTTATTGAGTTCAACACCTTTTCAATCAGTATAAGCCTCAGTGCAGGGTCTTCTCCTGTATTTACCCTTTAGGAAAAAGGAGGAGGGTATCCAATTGCTAGGATGTCATTTTCATAAACTAAAACTATATCAATGTTAAAATGGTGTGATAATGATTTTTAAAGATGCAAAAACTCTCCTTTTCGTGTTCTAATTGAATCCTTATGTTTCTTTTTTTAAATCTATAGTATTCAAGTGTGTCTGATTACAGTTTTTTAAATGGAACTGACCTTTTCAGCTGGAGTGAATTGTAGTGAAATGCTAAAGGCAACATGCTCTAAAATTAACACTGTCCCACCATCTACCTATATGATGGCATCTCTAATAGTGTCCTCCCAAGTATTCAGTGGGGATCGATAACGAGAAATCAGTCATGCTGCTGCAATAGGAATCAAACAGTTCACGCTAAAAGAAAAGTATGGACTCCAGGAGAAAAAACTTAGAAGAAATAAAAGGCCAGCTGAAGCCTTAAAAGAAATCAGATGAAATGAGAAGTAAGACTTCTAAGTTCTGGTCCATACTTCATTCAGAATATGATTATGGATAGGGGTCTGCACTGTTTAAGAGGACTCGCCGTTCATGCAGCAATGCAGGAAAGAGCATTCAAGACAAGTCGAAACAGACAGCAGGGGGCTCATGGGAAAAACAAATTGTACCAAGTAATCTCTAGCCCACCAAAATGCCACATACTGCAAAATATGAATTCAAATGTAGAGTAAGATTCACCATAAAAACTAGCAACAATAAGTAAAACACCTAAATATATACTACTGAGTCTGATGTACAGTGTGTCCAATACAGCCAACTAACAAGTAAGCAGTTTACTGAAACATGCTGGCTTTAACAACATTAATGTAGACACACACATAAACCTGAACGATTCATATGTTTGATCTGGAAAACACGCAGTGCACCCTTTCCTCTGCATGCTCTGTTACACACACCAACAATATTACCGACACATAGGATATGATGCTTAGATCTCGCTTAAGCAAAACAACACAACAGTGAAATAAATATCTACGGTTTAACACAGGAATATTAACCCTCAGGCTATCTAAATCAATAATGACCATAAAACAGAAACCACAGAAAAGACAGAGTGATATTAAAGCAGGCAGCTTGTAGCAAAGAGAAGCCTTCCAGGCTTCGCTCTGTTTGGAGTTATTATTTGGGAGGTACAATTTGCTTATTCGTTAAATCTGGTATCTGTAACGGGGGAAATGCAGTTTTGGCTTTGGCTTTCCAAAGAGGATGGTGAACTCAGTATCTTTTCACTGCAACATGAAACCACACAGCCATCAGCTCAGATCTGCTAATTAGCATCACTTCAACTCGCACATGGGGGAGCCCTTCTGTGTATGCGTGCAGGGTTAGAGTTATCGAGGCCTGGGTTCACGTCACACTCAAGCAGGAGAAGAAAGAAAAAACAGAGATCTTTGTCCTAGAAAGATTGACAGAGACACCGACCAGCATTGCCATAGACACAATACTAAACTACTGTTTCAATTAGGTCAATCACTGAAGTCAGTCCAAAGACATCAGGCAATGCAAGAGCGTCTCTTAAAATAAGCTCCGATTAGTCGAGCATGCACTATTTGGGGATAATGATGTGTATGGGTTACAATGAGCTATAAGAACTCTAATCATAAGAATGATACCAAGAAATCAAATCAAGGAAAATGACACAATGCACTGCACTAAGAGGGAAACTCAAAGCTGCCATTTCCCCAGGAATGCATTTTCCAAAGTATGGAAACAGAAAAAAAGGCCAGTCAACAGTCAATGAGCAAAAAAAAACCAAACAGAGTTTGTGCCCTTCACACAGGGCCCATTACCTGGACCCTAGGGGCAAAAGGCGGTGTTCTTCTACTAAGGCTTTGGCTCTGGATAAGCATAAATTAAACAGCAAAAGAAAAAAAAGAAAGAAAAGAAAATGCAATAAACCAAAACCACAAAACACAACAACTCACAATACACCCAAAACACAACAACAGAAATTTGTCATTTAGATGAAAGAATTAAGCCAGCAGGTTTTGTATTTTTTACATTTCTGCTTTCTCAAAGATTACTCATCCCTGAGCTGCTCTGCCCTGTTCTGCATAGGTCCTCGGAGAAAATTATCAGCGGCTCACAATTAGATCTTTTTGTCTTTTAGACCTGTTTCTCCTCCGCCTCAAAGCTTGCGTCACGGTGACGTTAAACACGATTGTTATCCACAGACGATGCTTGATACAGACAGCTCCTTACTGTGTAGAATTACTCATCAAGGTCTTGCAAGGTTTATCCAGTGAGCTGAACTGTTTTAGTGATTAGTCCACTGCGAACTTCAAGGTCGGCCCTCTCATGAAAATCCAGAACTTTAAGCAGCGAGTGGATGAAAAGTCTGCGCTATACAGTGTAGGATATGTTTTAGTGGTGACCAAATACTCTATGAGGCTCTCATAAATATTGAAATAGCAGGAAAAGCACATTCTTGAATCCTAAATTTAAGATTTGATTTATCTCATTTTAATGCAGCCTTTTTACCAAATTTACCCCAGGAGGGTTTTTATACTGGATAATGAACAACACACAACGTAATCTGATCTACAGTCCTGTGCTGGCTTGGTAATGGGCCAGCTGAACAGGCTGAGTGAGTTTGCTGAGTCTGACAACGTTTAACAAGGGTTTGAATTAAGATTTAAACTAAAAAAAAGAAAATAATTGGTTGCATAATGAATCTGCAATGGGAAAATTATACTTACTAGCTCATCTATGATCTCAAAAGCAATTAAATCCTCTCTAACAATCCAATCCTCTTCCCGGCTTTTACATGTAGCCCATATGTGGAGTTGAGCTCACTTACTGAGAGCTGTCCTGACAGGTACTGGGGGGCGTCCCTCAGCATGCTGGGACTCATAGGAGAAGTGACAGAGATGGAAGGACGGTCCATCTTCTGAGACTCGAAAGAACTCGAACCTGGCAGGGCACAGACGACACAGTCAGATAATCCACCCATCTGTTTGCTGTTTGTAGTTTTTGCGCCGCACAGGGAGAAAACTGGAGATTGTAGCAAGAACATACAAAGAAAGGAAACGCAAAAAGAGCACAAAAATCTTGCCATGTGGGGGAAGATAAAAAGGCAGGGTGACAAACGCAATCTGCGCCAAACAGACATTTCCTTCACTTGGTGTTTCTGGGATGATTAATAGGATCAAACGGCACACTGTCAAACCCACGGAAAAAATGTTGACAGAACTCACTTGATTCCAGTTGTGAGTGTGTGCTGTCTGGTATCCTTGGAATATCTCTGAAAAAAAAAGCAAAAAAGAAAGTGAAAGAGTGTGAGAAGCAGGAGAGAAGGAGGGGGATGGAGCGGATCAATTTAAGCTAATACCGAATGCACTGCGCTTTAATGACCGTAAGCACCACATTAGTCTTCATTCACCCAACGGCCCCCTCAATGGCACAAAGCAGGTCAGACCTAGGAATCGACAAAGCAAAGGTGCCTCTGTCTTTCAAAAGCAATCGGAGTGGAGAGGATAAACAATGTGACGGGCTTTCAAGTTTTTTGCCGGCCGGCATTCTTTGGTGCCTTATGAGGCCAGAAATGGCAGAGCCGGAGCCAGAGGGAGGGAGGAACAGATGCTGAATAAACAGCTCGGCACAGCTCCTTCGCAAACACATTCTGAGCTATGTTCCCTTCAGATTCCCCTTTTCAAGTCTCCACATTCCAAAAATATGAAGCTATTCTGAGTCACAGAGGCAGCTATGTGGCACAAACCTACAGATCTTGGCACTGTAATAGTTTTACAGCGAAATCAAATCAAATAGGTAAGAGATGTTGGTACAATCTAAAGTGTGATTCTTTGAAATACTGACTAATGCTAAAGTCCAGATTTATGCATGGTTTGCACCAACGTGAGAGTGAAGCAGGGACAAGTCTTTTATTGTTGTAGCTGGTATTTTGCATTTAGGAGTTTAGGAAGACAAAATACTGAAAGTATTTAAATGAAACTATATGAGTCACTAAAATTAGAGTAACAACATATCCTACAGAGTCCTGTAAATTCTGCATTGGTCAAAGCGGGAGAATGAATGCTCATACAAGTAGGTTTGTTTATACACTTAATATAGATTTAATATAACCTAAACTTTATGCTTTACATTTCACACAGATTTTCCCATAATAATAACTGCAGAGAGTACTGCAAAGTCTGTTTGTGCGTCCTCAGCCACACATACAGAGCTCTCCAACATCACTCCAAATATTTTTCATATCACGTCTGTTTCATAAAATACTGAAATGTCTGTCAAAATCCATCTATAAATGTGAATCGTGTGTCTCAGAGCTGTCTGTGTGTCCCATTCTTTCCTTTGTTTTTAAAGAAATACTTGAAGCATGCATTTCCACACACAGCACAACAGGAGCAGAAGTTATACTCTGCTTCTCATCTGACTGGCTGTTAGACACAGATTCCAGGTATATGCAGTGGAGGTATGTGTAATAAAGCGGCCCCTCTCTAGATGAATCCCACTCTTGATCTGAGATGTCAGGATTCATTTAGAGCAGGGACGTCAAACTCATTTTACATCGTGAGCCACATACAGCCCAGTTTGAGCTTAAGCGGGCCAGACCAGTAAAAACTCCCCTTCTGTCAGCGTGAAGAAGTTTAGCCACACATGGAAATGTTTAGACAACTTAATAGAAGAAAAAAGAACTTCAACAGTAAATCTTCATTTTTCCACATGATAAAGAAATGTTGCTGAAGGAAATTGATTTTTTTTTTACTTTGGACCCACTATAAAACACAGAAACTTGTACTGGAGATAGGGAAAGGTTCAGGATATTTTTTGTTTATTTATTACTTAGTACCTTTTGGTGTAGTGTGAATGACCATGACCATTGAAGCACAGAATCTATTCCTTCCTTCACGTTTACCAAGCCCATCCAGTGGGCTGGAAGGGAGTCTTTGGCCCCCAGGCCATATGTTTGACACCCCTGAACCAGATAATTGCTTCTCCCATCACTGAGACCTCACCCTGTTCTGAGTATGTATCAAAAAAGAGTTTTTTTCTTATAGTGCCTCTCCTTGGTCTGAATTATCGTCCTGCACCATATTTAGTTTTATCATTAAACACACAATTCCTTTTCTGGGGGTCACAAACTATCCCAGCACAAGCACATGGTGGGAAAAAGGTCGATGTCCTTGACAGATCCTAGTCCTGGCTTCGCTTAATTAAAAATTACATTTTCAAATCACAATTTTAACACATCTAGTGAACTCGTCTGCTTCAGTATGCTTATTGTGTTGTATGGAAAAGTAACACAATTGCAGCGCAAATTCTCACCCATGCCTAACACATTGGTTAGTGTGAGCGAGAGCATCCTGTTGCTTATTAACGCCAAAATCCAAAGTTGTGTTGTGAAGAACAGTGTGTGTCTGCATGTGTGACACTGGTTGCGAGATCTTACCCTATAGGCCGCGAGACCACCAGCTCCACCTGCGGCTCCGGCTTGGATTCTAGTATGATATTGTAAACTTCTTTAAATGTGGCTCCTTGTAAAAGCTTCCCGTTCCACTCCAGCACCTGATCTCCTGCAAAAACACCAGAGATGCTCAGCATCACGTGGAAGATCTTAATCCTTTCTGCTCACACTGTCGTCACAGCTGAATTTTGCCAGTTTAATTTCTTCATAAATGTGTGCATGTGTTTTTCAATACCTGGTCTGAGGTGTCCAACAGTGTCTGCTAGACTTCCTTTCCTCACTTTAGTGATGAAAGCACAAAGTCTACCAGATTCTGTCATCTTGCCTCCCACCACCTGTAGAAACAGAGAGGTGACTGCGCTGGTACTAAAATGCATTTGTGAAACAAAAGTCGAGCTATGTCATAATAACTGTAGATTTAATGCAGCGCATTAGCATGCAAGCCCTGCAGCTCATAGAAAAACATGGACTTATTTTCTCAAAGCATTCTGTTGATGTTATGGCTTCAGTTCTTGCCTGTGAGGTTTGAAACCACAAGAAATACACTGGAAGGGAGAAGGTCAGTGTTAAAAGTCTAAATCTTTTCAGAAACTGTCCAGGACTGTGCTTTGTTCCCCGTGGAAAAACTCCGGTGCTGTACCGTGGTTCTGTAACAGTGCAAGGCCGTGGGCTAGAGCTGTACTGTACAGTCCTGAGCTGCTGTACTCCACTCTCCTCGGCTTACACTGGCATCATACAAATAAAAATCCCCTCTTAATGGCAGCTGAATGCCAACATACAAAGGAGCTTAGGGAAGTCTGCTAAATGAAATGGCTTTATGTAACAGGCAGGAGATAGAGAGAGGGAGGCTTGCAGATGAAGAGAGCATAAGAGAGAGAAAGAGATGGGCAGTGAGGGCGAGGCTGGCAACCTGACTGATGGACTGACTGGCTGGATTGTGGAGCTGGGTGGCTGCTGCTGAGCGGACAGAAATGCACAGAAGCACTGAGCAGACACAAACATGCCATTTCAGGAGGCTCATTTAATCAGTAATGATTTTTTCCCCATCTTGCCGCTCTCGCTTCTTTCTCCAGCGGCTGCTGCCATGCTCCTGTGGACATTCGGCCGCTCTCTTATTTTTTTAAGGGTACGCGCCACCGACAGAATTACACAACAGTGAAGGATAAAACAAAACTACTATCTATATAAAAATAAGTATATGCTTTTTGAATAGATGGAGACACTGAAAGGGAAACTGACTTAGCATTCAATAAAGAATTTGATCAATAAGAAGCAGGCAGCACTAAAACTATAAGAAAAAGACACACAGAGAGCAAAGAATGTAAATTTACATTAGAACGTGATGGTACTGTATAATGCACAAATAGGGAATAACTGCAGGGACAATACTGGGAGGTTCTGCTCCGACTTGTTTCCTCCGAGCAGCTGAATTCTGTTCACTGAAGTAGCTCAGTATGAATGAGTTCAGAAGATTAGAGAGCCCAGTATCAAACAACACTTATTAATATTCATCAGGAATATAATGGCTATTAATAGTGACTCGTACTACTGTATGATGTAACAACGGAAAGCCATGAAGAAACCTAAAAAAAAAGGCACAAAATTTTTAACCTTCCACCTAAATGCCACATCTAACACTGATCCTTTTGACTGAACCCTACTGGGTAAAATGTTAAAGTCACTGTGCTAAATATGCATATTTTAACAGGATATTCTAATGGCAGTTCAACATGAGTGTGTGCAGTGCAAATGACACCCACACAGGCTGCAAGCTCACCTTCAGACCGAGCAGAGCACCTGAGTCTCGAGGCACACTTCCATCTTTCATGCGCTTGTTGAGCAAAATGCGCCCTATTAGGCGATCCCCATCTTTGGACGGCTGCCACGTCACTGGGTGCTACAAGGTCAGAGCAACAACACACCTTTTGTTTAACAAGTCATCCATTTCAGTTCGATCACTTCAGACCAAAGCAGACAACAAAACAGTAAAGGAGGGCGTGAAGGGAGCACTTTATTTGTTCACTTGGGGGAAGAATGTTCACACAAACTTGGATAGCTCAGTAATTTAAACTCCAGGTGATGCAGTTTTATCTGTTAGGCCAAAAGCGTTCAAAGGAAAATTTGAAATTTCTCCAAGTAACACACAGCTCATTTACTGTCTCACAGAGTTTGTGTGAACCTGCTGGTGTGAGGGTGGAGTTAAGCTTCATGCAGCGCCCCATGCAGAGTAAAGCAAGCAGCCTCAACACTCCTCCTAAAACCAGCTCTTCAAACGGGAGCAGGAAGACCAGAGTGTGACTCTGGTGCTTTGCTACACACAAACACATGGCCACCATCAAGTGGAGTAGTGAGGGGAAAAGCAGATAGTGAAAAAAAAAGAGGGAGGGGGGTAGACGTGATACAGATGAAGTAGATCCTAGGGTGCCACATTAGAGATCAAAAAGGATGAAAAACAGACAGCACAGAATAAAGCTATGAGACACAGGGTGATATCACAGACGCGGCAGTGGAAGGGAAAAAAGAAAAACAAATGTTTTTTTGGTGCAAAACTAATCCAATCTTCCCTGTTTGTGTGTGTGTTTGTGTCTTTTTTTTCTATGGAAGTGAGTGGAAAATTGGGCAGAGGGGACAGGATCTGTCTGGACTGGGTGCTGTGGGGTAGGGCAGCAGAGTGAGAGGGGACGGGCCCAAGTAAGGGTGTTCCTACTACACTAAACAGGACCGCTGCAGAGCAAGAACACAACATACGGAGGAAAAAAAACGAGCATGCAACTAGGAGAGACCCACATTCCTGAGTGCCATGACAAACAGAGAGGTTGTGTGTCAATGCCCAAGTCTTTTACAGCTACTGTAAAGAGGTGTAGTTTCTATTTGGGGAGCAATACAGCAAGTACAAGTAGCAAGCAAAGAGGGTGTCCCCAAATGACTTTTATTTTTAAGGCAACACCGAGGTGGAGCCAAAAGTAACCGAACCAAAAACAATAGATCAATTTTTTTTTAAATCGCAAGAGAAATCAATTTATACAACGTTAAATAAAATCCATAAAACAGACATCTCACCTATTTACACTTGGTGACAGAGAGCAAACAAAGACTGGATGGGTAAGGTCATAAATAATAATCATAACAAAAAAAAAGAAAAAAAAGCAGGCTAGATTGTCTCAGTACCTTCTCACTATGGCTATGCTCCTCGTTTAGCGTAGTGCTACTGCACGTATCAACTCCCGAGTCTTTAACCTGCGGTTCACACCATGCCAAGTCCTCTTCAAATGAGTGTCCCCCAAAGCGCACCATTTTCTTTTGCCTCTCAGATAAGGTGTGTGTCGCCTCGGACATAAATGCCTGCTCAATAGTTTTTCTTTTTCCCCTTTGACTGTCCCCTACAGGTGTGGGATAAAAAACAGAAAGAAAAAACAGAAAAAACAACATGCAAAGGTGTAAATAAAACAAAGGAAACATGAAATGACAAAAAGACTCCGGGAGGACAGGGGACGGGGGAGAGAAGAGAGAGAGACAGAAAGAGAGGGAAGGAGAGAGAGAGTGAGAGAGAGAGGTGGGCTTAAGGGGGCGGGTGGTAGGGAGGGAGGGTCAACGCAGGGCTCCACATGTCTCACCAAAGACAGTGGGGAAGCCTCACTGCTATGCCATGACGCATGGTCCCACCAATGGCCATCCAAATCTCCTGTAAGGTGGGAGGGAGGGCATATACACACGAGAGAGGACATCGAGAGGGACAAGTGAGGACACCACAAAGTACAGACATTAACGCGCGCACACACCCACACAGAGGCACAGAGAGCTCGAAATAAGACATCCAATCATTCACATTCCAACACACACACACACACGCAAACACACGAGTGCTCACATGCTCCCATAATTCAGCAAGAGAGATAACCGCTCCTAAAATCCCTGCAGAGAAGGAAAAGACGCAGATGGATTGAGTTTAGCACTGCACAGTTAAGAAAACTAAACAAGACGCAAGCCATGGCTGAAGTCAAAAGCACAATCTGAAGCTTCAAATCCTTTAAAGGTATTACATGTGTTCCAACAGCACATTAGGAACCTCTGATAAACAGACAAATAGACAAGGAGTGGGCGGGGCAAGGATAAACGGCCCATTTGAAATAAATAAATATGTTTAGTATGATTATAAAGAGAAAAGAGCCTCATTAAGATAACATATAGGCCACAGAGCGAAGTTTTGTTTTCTTTACAATACTTTGGCTAATAGGTAGTTCTGCATGATTCACAGTTCAAAATAATCCTGCTTTGTCCCCTCAGTTCATGAAACATATCACACAAGAATTTTTAGTTCCCATCCTCCTCCCTTTTAGTCAGCCTTCCTCAGATTAGCTGCCCCTCCTGAGCAGGTGAAGAAATAGACCTTTCTTCATTTCTTCAGATATAGTTAAGGCAAACTTTGCTTTCAATCGAAACACGTTCCACGTTACATTCCTCTGATTTTTTTCAGACCGCAATCTTCAGAAACATTCGGGCCAGATTCTGTTTTGTTGAAACAAAGTCAGCACACTGCTATCTTATTCTAAAGAAGCTGCATCTATAGTAGGGAGCAGGGCAGACCTCTAATGTGTTTAACTGGGGATTCAGATTGCAATGCCACACAACCTTAACTGACCTCGATCTAAAGTGCACCGGGGAGAGCTTTTAAAGATGAGGCTCTGATTACAACTTCTGCCGTAGCATCGACAGATACATGGCCTTGAGAAAGCCAGGCAAGTGGCTACGATCGCAGGATGAAGGATTCTGGGGCATTTCTCTACTCTTGTCGTGCCTTCAGGACAATAATCAGTTATAAAGGGAAGACTTCTAATGAGACAAATGTGAACCGATCAAAACTATCCATCTATCTCCACAAGCAACTTTGTGATTCTGCAGGGTTTGTCCTGTTCTCCAGTGTGGATGTACAGAGCAGTGAGATGAGCACTTTCAATTTGATTAAGAAGCTTAACATTTAAAGCTAATTAAAAAGAGCAAAAAATATTGAATCCAAAGGTAGTGCTGAGATTCTCAGGGGAGAGCAGTGTGGAGGTGAAGACAGGCACAAGTTAAGAGTCAAATCCTGCTCTTCTCTGTCCAGGACTTCAGTCAGTAAGATCATTTTAGCATCCCATTACAATGCATAATTCATTTAAATGATATTCAGCTATGATGCCAATTCATTTTACAAAGGGGAAATAAAGTTGCTCTTATTAAAACATTTACCGAAGAATGGGCCATTTAAATAATACAGACACACAACGTGTTCTTGGCAGCAAACATGCTGTTGTAGACTTGTGTGTTTGCACAGATGTACAAAGTCAATAGCGGACCTCAGGGCTGCAGTCACAAGTGAGGTCATCTGAAAACACTCGACTTGTTTAACCCATGGGCCACATACATCACATTCGCCACACTTCACTTCCCCTGCACAGAGCTGTAGAACCTAATGGATCTATAGAGGACAGGCTTCCTTCAAGTATTATCTGGCTCAGGATTCAATCTCAGGGAAATCAGGGAACGCTGATGGAAAGGCATAAAAATAGACTGCATATGCTGCTAGATGTGGAGGCTGAGGAGGTGGTGGGAGGCTGGACTGGACAGGGGTAAAGAGAAAGAATTTTCAGCACAGGACAAAAAAGAACCTGCATGGAAGACGTTGTTTGCAGGGTCACTGTGAATACACATAGCCAGAAATGTCTTAAATAATCCCTCATTGCACTGGGGTAATATGGGGTTCAGTACTTTCTTAACAGATATGTACAGAATTATTTGGAGATTTTGAAATTTAATATTCCGATGGATCGGAAATAAAAAAGGTTTTCCCATTAAGACACACAAAGGATAAACAGCCTTCCATAACATTTGCTATCTCCAGTTGTTTATGCACTCATACAGGCTCTGCCTGACTCTGCTCAGATCAGCTGTCTGTTGTGTTTCCAAACATAGGTGGCCAACTGGAAAGTTGCAGAGTGCGCTCTGGTACTTATAACATCACTGAAGGTGTTTCTCCCTTTTTTTTTTACTTTTTAAATTTTCATTTATTGGCATAAACGCCAATGCCACTTAGCAAATAACTACTATCGGCCGATAATACTGGCTCACTGATAAATCTCTCGGGCTCTAACCTTTAAAAGAAAATCTGCTTCTCGTAAAGAGACATGCCTGCAGAACTGTGGCTCTTAAACAGAAGGTCTGTTTCTGGCTTCAAATTAATTTTTAACTTCCTAGCTTTCTTTTTCAATATTTTTCAATATTAAAACACAATGTATCTTATGTCCTGTCTTATCCATATTTTATCTTGGTTGCAAATCAAGTTTCAAATAACAAAGTCAGTGTAGTGTCAGTATGTATAAGTAATCAATATTTGCCAAAATCTCAAGTGTCAAACTGCTGTAAACACTGATTTTTTTTTATTTTTTGTACTCTTGGTTCTGTATGATATCAGTGGGAGAAGACTTTTTATTTATTATTCTTTTTGTGAATCAGAAGAAAATTCACTTAAAGGTGAAGGAACTTAAATGAGTTGTTTCAGAAAGAGCACAATCTAGTCCAGTATGTGACAAATAAGGATTAGTTTGGACTGTGAATCATACAAAGCTACACTGGAAAAGTCCAAGAAGAAATGATGAGAAGAAATAAGATCATAATATTCCCCCTTTAATATAGTAAAAAGAAAAAGATCTTCAATAACATTTTCCAACTTGCAATTTTGTTGTGACCAAGCTGCAAGGTCAGTTTAGGCCAAACAACACCCTTTGTATTACTATCCATCCATCATTCTAAAGAAGCAATGTAACTACTTAGTGTATGTAGTAATGTGCTGTGATAAACTATTATGGATGTCCCCAGATAGGCTTTGGCCTCCGTGGCCCTCTCGCCAACAGCTGACAATAGTAATTACCTCCTTTGCCTTTCAGCTGCTCTTCTGTCAGCAGCGTAACACCAGAGCACACTTTGCTCTCCAATGAGAGTGTAGTGTGTTTGATGTGGAGCTATAGACTGAATGAATATAGACACTATGTGGCTCATCTCAAGCTTCCATCATTTACAGTTCAACCTCCACCTATGTGTGTTCTTCTTCCTGTGGCACGCCTCCATCTTCAGGCCCCTCCCCAGCCCACTCTTAATGTTTTAGAAAAAGAATTTGAATGAGCACCGAGACACACCCAGCCTTCTCTCCTTACTTTCCCTGAAGCTTTATTAACAGCGGCATGCCACAAATGGGCACCATTCCCCCTTTAAGGCACTGTCTGATTTTTCAGCAAGCAGGAAACTCATCACGGCCATAAATTGTGAGTATCAGCAGTCTGCGCCCGGCCCTGCCGTTTCGCTCCGACTCCGAGGCCCCGCAAAGTGCTGATTCAGGTCGAAGGCAGCGCGCAGGCAGTGGCGGAGTTCACCACCAGCAGGCTCTCCATCACTTTGACGGCTCAATAAAAACCAGTGTAAACTATTAATTGGATCATTAATTATTGATGCTGTTTTTACTACAATTCAAGAGGTGAGAGCAGAAAAGAGGCAGGTCGAAACAATGTCTATGTTTAAACATAGCCACCATGCTACAAAGGTGAAACAGTATCATGTTAAGCTACTGGTAAGCTCAAAATATCAATCAGTATCTATTCTAATAAACTAACCCTAAACTAACCCTCTTTAATATGCCCCAAAACAATGCCTTTCAGGTAGAGAAAGGATGGATTAATAAGACAATCTTTCTCAGATCTAGCATGAGGCCAAACACTACAAACCCAGTAGGGTTACCGAGCTGCAAAACATGATCCCAAAAGCCATTAATGAGGATGTAACTTAGGTTGTCACTACACAATGTCCACCTGTCTGCTGCAGTTAGCCAGCCATCCTCTCCTTTTCTGTGTGCTGGGCACTATTATGAGACTGCATGTCAGGGGAATCAATAAAGAGGAAAACACAGGGAGAGGACCATCGCAATAAATCAGTCTCCTACGTTCACAGACACAAGCCAGGCCCATTACAGCTGGCACACCCTTTCTCTTCCAGTCTAACTCGTCCCCTTCAACCCCCAGCCCCCCTCATCCTCCTTCTTTACAGATTCCTCCTCTCCCCCTTCTAGGTACCAGAAACTGGAGAGTGTGGGATGCTCGCTACTTAGCCTGCTGTTACACACCCATCTCGTTGTCCAGTCAAGCTGAATGCACAAACCCCCAAGATGCTGACGGGAATATATGGCAAAAAAAGTTGCTTTCCGCCCTCGTTTGTCTCACCTGCAATCGAAACCACTGCGCTTCGTATTGTTGGCAGATTTCTGATGATATTTTTTTTTCACTTTTCACTTTTTTCACTCTGGTAAATAATCAAAGTCCTTCTGTATGCTTCTTTTTTTTTTAAACAAAGCAAGAAGGAATATTTCTTCTCTCGCTCCTTTTTTAGGAGCATTAAAAACACCTGCTTGATCTGACCCAGCTGAAAAATATTTGAGGGTCACATGTGCACATCGGGGGTGGCGTTAGCTTTGAATGCACTTTCTAATTATTGCATAATTAAACTTACTACGCAAACACGTACACACTGTTTTAAAATAAATGGTTCAGTACAATTTGCTGACCCATTTATCAGACTCCCTGCATGCACCGAATCACGGCAGCCTTAGTTATGTCATAGATGAAAATAATTAATGAAACTGCCAATTAAAACTAAATAAAGCTCCACATAATCAGCTGTCTGAGTATGTTCTGTACCTAGCATAGGAAGCTATACTTATCCAGGTCAACAGTTCAACTCTTCCCTATGTTTTTTTCTCCTACGCAGCGTGACCCGCGGAGGAGGCAGGCAGACAGACGCACACAGAAACAACAGAAACTCTGACCCTCTAAACAACCTGCCTTCTCCCTATTTTTGCTCCACGGCTACCTGTAAATCTGGAAACTCCCACATCAATAATGTAGCGCCGGGTGCTCAGCTGCTCGCCTTAGAGTGGAGAACAGTTACATAACAGAGCAGGCCAACCAAATTCCACTGCTCTCCTCTGCATTAAACATTTCATCTACCATTCAGCGACAAAGGCGAGCTGTGCCACTGTACTTTTGTCCTTTCTATAGTCTAACCCCTAACACTCCTCCTCCTCCCTCTTTCCTGGTTTTACATCCCAGGAAAAGTTAAAGAAAAAAGAAAAAAGAAAAAAATCAATTTGCAATTACAACAACTGTCAACCAGGAGGAGCAGGGAGAAGCTGACGACTGCCTCTGATGTTGATTCTATGCAAAGTGGCATTTCTCTCAGTCAGTGTGTGCTTGCTTGGTGGGATGTTGTTTTTTTAATATATATATATATACTTGAAGAAATGTGAGATGCAAACATATCAGTCACAGCAGACGGTAAGAAAACCACTTCAGTAAGGGATCCACATTATTATTTTAAAGTTTAAGCAGTCCTTGATTTAAGAAATAAGTAAATAAATAAAAACCAGCAGAGCTATTTTTCTTTTTTCTTTTCTTTTTTTGCTAAACTGAACTCCTTCGCAATACCAGCAAAGCAGCTCCGCTTTCTGCGAGCTGTAAAGTCAATGCTAACAGCGCAGATACAATTTGCTGCAGGAACACATTTCTATATTCTAAAGTCAGCTCCCTTTGTTTCGGTTTACAGCCACAACTCCCAAAACATCTCGCTTTCTCCTCCTGCCTGTCCATTATGTAACACTGTCCATTAAAGAACACTGTCAAACAGCTGTGGCAGGACCTGGCAAATAGTGCCGTAACAGCAGTGAAAGCAGAGAGCCTTAAGATCAGCGGTGCTACGTCAGTTTCCAACTCACAGCCGCACGCACACATAAACCACCCATCCACACTGAAGCATGTCTGGCTGGCCTGTGAGCCCACAGGCCTCCTCCTCGAAGGCACCAAGAGCTGTTAGAGGAGATTCATTAACGATAAACAGAAAACACCGCAGTTCTCCGCACAGAAATAGGGCTCATCATTTTCAGTTTTATAGGCTTTTATTGCACGTGTGCAATGGCTGGGTTGTTTTCTTGTTTGAAGATGAATGAAATGGCAGTAAAGACAGCCACTTTTAAGATGTTCAACCCCCCCCCCCCAAAAAAATACAAAACCTAAGAGCACTTATTTCTGGTTATCGAGCATTTTAAGAAGAAATTTTCTGCATTTAGATTGTTTAATGTTTTATGAGAATGTTATCTTTATTGAAAAATCTGTATAAACAGAAACATCTTTAAAGATTTTTCAGAGTGAAAATGATGAGCCTTAAAGATAAAAAATACATTTATAAACAGACACACACACACAGAGCACATGTACACACTGCAGACTGGGGAATCTGAAAGTTATACAATATATACATCTGCATAATCAACATCACTTGAAGACAGCAGCAATGATTGAATTACAGTTCAGTGACTGCTCAATAACAGTAAAGCAGAACGGCTTTAAGACTTCACAATAACAGCACTAATATGTGTGTATTTGTATGCTGTAAAAACCTTTTGATACAGAGAGAGAGCAGACAGTGAGGCTCGTGGTGTGCTGGCTCCTACCTTTTTCACTAACTGACTCACTCTCTATCTCCACATCCTCACAGCTGGTGTACTCCGGCGTGGTGGCCAGCTCCTCCTCCGAGCTGCTCAGTGACACCTGCCTCATCTTCCCTCCCTTTTTGGTTTTGTGGGGTTTGGGGGGTGGCGGGCGCACCGACTCCGACTGGTCTGAGCTAAGAGAGTCGTTCCTCAACATGCTCTCCATTTTCTCCCTCTTGGTCTTGCGGACAGCTGAACTGGGGTCCAAGTGGTGCTGCGGCCTCCTCATCATATCCCCACCTACCCCCAGGTCTCCTCTTCGCAGGTCCCCCGACCGGTCACCCAGAACGGGACTACGGTGTGGCGTTGGGGGGCTGTGGTTTCCTCTGTGGCCTCCGAGGCCAGGACCCATTGGCCCTGGTGAGGACCGGTCAACGGAGTAGGAGCGCTGTCCCACCATAGGCGGCCGGCGCTCAGTGAGAAGCTGACGCGACAGCCGGATGGGGCTGGGCTCATCTTGCTCCGTGTAGGCCAGCGAGACGTCGCTGTGGCGACGTTCGTGCCTTAGCCGGCCCACTTCAGCGTGCATCCTCATCTGCTCCTCGTAGGGCTGCGGCTTAACAGGGTAGCGTGCCAGGTTGGGATCGCTGCGATAGCGTGCCTGGAACTCTTCCTGGCGCTGCCGCTGGAGGTCATACTCACTGGGCGGTCCATCTAGCTCCTGGTCGAGTGGGTATTCCTGTGAGTGCCAGCGACCGGGACCTCGACGGTCCCGATAGCCCATTCGCACTGCATCCATATCTGAGTACATGTGTGGGCCCCGCGGAGCCCGCCGAGGGTCCCCCTCCCCATAGTCAGACGGTGATCTAGGCATGCCGCCGTCCGTCGGGGCATACTGTGAGTGGTCGCCCCCCTCCCTTTGGTCGTATTTTTGGTTTGGATCCCTGGATGCAGACGGGCTTCGTTTCCTGCAGATCAGAAGGAGAGGAACAAAAGAAATTATTAGCCGGTCAACTGTAGACAAGATTTTCTCTCGTTCTAATTATATGATGTCTTTTTGGGCTGAAAGCTGTTTGCATCCTGTAGCTTCACTTTACTTTGGTCTGCACTGCACAGGTCCCAGTCCTTGTGAAAAGGTAATGATAGCCTGCACTGTTTCTGTCACACACACACACACACACACACACACACACACACACACACACACACACACACACACAGAAGACTAAACTAAACAGCAGGATGTAGCACCAGTTCTTCCTCTCAGTCCAAGAAGCAAGAGGACACAAAATATACAATTCAAGCCATTTTACAATATGTGTTCTCAACACATGTGCTAAATGTGTGCTGAGAGTAGTGCACTGGTAAATGATTCAGTGATCCACCGGCTGTGTTTTTGTGCACATTACAATGCACATGAAGGGGTTGTAGGCAGACAATAAAAATATCTCTGTGTTCTGGTATTGATAAAAAAAGAACACAATTAAAAGCTGGAAATGTTGAAATGTTAGAAAGTACGCCCTGATTACGATCAGCAGCTTCATATTTCTAAAAATTAGGCGTCAATCGTTTTATTGTTGTCTGGTTGGAAGGAAACCATCCAGGAAGTGGATGAAAAGGATGGAGGGGGCTAACTGTGCATTAATGCATTTATTCTTTTGTTCAGAATCAATTATTCATAAGCCACTTTTCTCCTACATTTCTCCCACTTTTCCTCCAAAGTAATAATGACATTTTGGTGAGGAAAAAGCTCTGTGAAGCATCCCCTTAATTTTGTACGTGACAACTTTCCATAAATTTCAAAAGGACTCATAAATCACCGCTGCCAGCTTTGCTCACCAGCCAAGGTAAGGACTCCTCACATGTGATTGGCTGATTCACTGAAGGAAGGCTGGCCCTTCCCTACTGGATCACAGACTGTTCAGGTTAGTCAAAGCTAAAATGGATGTGCAGTACAAAAGATATAAGCATTGCGGTGAGGGACGTGTGGGCAAAGATGCTTTTTGTGGTCCCCGTGTTGGAATTTCTATGTTGTACACTGAATAATCTCACTAAAGTCAAGTGCTAGTTCTGGGGAGAGACAGCATGATGAACGAGCGTTGCGTACAGTTCATGAACTGCTGTACAGTTAAAATATGGGCTCTTAGAGAGGGGCAGAAGCTGAGCAATAGTGCAGCACAAAATGTGCTTCCCAGCAACGCTGGCACATAAAAAGCAAATTTTACTTAATTGCAAAAGGGACAAAATAACAAGAACAGGTCAAAAAGAGCATTTAAACATATTTACATGCAGCATACAAACATGACTGCCCATGAATGCTAATGTTATGCCATTAATGATGCTTAGGCAACAGTTAGCTGTTCATAACGACATTATAAGGTGAGGATGTCAGTGTTGTTTTTGCAGCAAAAAGAATAAATACTCCATGCATCCATTTCAGGGTTGTGTGTGGGTGTGTGTACGTGGCAAGTTTGCAATCTGCCTGTGATTTTTGGTCTTTACACTAGACGTAAAGGAAGCATTATAGCTGGTGAAAGCTGCTGAGACTGAGATGTTCTCAGTTTCTGAGACACAAAAGATGTTAATGCCATCTTTAATAACTGTCTGCATTTTTTAAAAAATCACAAACGCTTAAAAACTTAACAAACACAGACTTTTTTACTCTGAGAGCTGGTAGGTTGGTAAGAAAATGATCTGGAGCCACACTAAAACTTAATTGGTACTTCCTTTGCCTCTCCTCTCCACCGAGAATCTTGAAATAGCAGTGTTTGCATTATCTTGCTGACTAACAGCCAAACAGACAAGCATGTACGGTGGTCAGACACGTACATGTACAGAGGTCAAACACACTCAAATTGAGAAAAACAATAAAACACAACAGAAATTAGATAAAAAACCAAACCTCTCAGGGCCACTGTTGCAAAGCAGGCACTGATCACATACCTTCGCCAAATAAGAACGACCTAGAGGAAGAAAAACTGGCCGCTCGAGTCTCTGTGATGCTGCCAGCTCACAGGAGTGACTTCTTTCTGTTTCACATCAAAACAAATACCTTCTATCACCAGTATCATGATTCAAAGATGGAGGAAAAACACACGAGGGTTGGTACATTATTCATGAGCTGTTTTCTGGACACTAACCGAGCTGCACTTCATTCACAAATTCAAAGTGAAGCAGCAGCAGAAATTAGGGGGGACAGGCGGCGTGACATGGAGCTGAGGAAGGCGGGGGAGTGTGTGTTTGTGAGAAATCTCTCTTTATAGCCACTCTGTAATCACTGAGGTGTGTGTTTGTGACCGCGTGTGTGTTTTTTGAGTCGACTGCTTAAGGAATGCTCTCAGGATCTCTTTGGGGCTTCAGGCCAACGTCCTCTCCGAGACTGTCTTAAAACGCTACACCCAGAAAACACACACACATACTCATAGCAGCTGCACACAGTTCGCACAACATACATTAACAAACAGCTCTTTGACGAGGTCTAACACAACTTGACACAAGCATCACAATCCTCTGCTCCCGTTTAGCCTTGTATGTCCCTCCTTTCCAAACACAGAAATGTCTGTGCTCGCAAGCAAGCCAGTAAGCCCGTTGTACTCTATCAGCGTCCGCATCATGACTCTGCTGCTGCTGTTTGTGCTTAAGCAACCTTCAATATATACACAACAGAGTGGTGACGCAGGGCTATGTTTTGCACTGTGCAATATTCTCTGCTGCTTCGACAGCCTCTCTCTGCATACACCTGAGTGCTGGCATGACACACTCTGCTGATCTTGGATTTGTATTCCATCCTCAGTGACTCAGACAGAGATGAAGAAAGGAGGGGCAAAATGGGAGAAGAGGTATCGACAAGGAATGTGGAATTAGGTGGAGCAAAAGTACGCAGATGCCAAATTACAGTAACCGTGTCCTGCAGTCGGACATTGCATCTGGTATGCGCGCCGCATTAAAGCATCATGTTTGTCAGGCTCGAGCATGAAGAGGCAGGATGTGACACCGTGGGATTATGATGCTTGCCAAGTTGCACAGAAGTCTGGCTGCGGCAACGATTGAGTCACACACGGCAACGTAAAGGCCTCCTATCACGTCCCCTTATAGAGCAAGATTCATCCGCGTTTGCGTGATGCCAGAGCAGATTGATGAGCAGTGAATCGACCTAACGGGCCAACAACAGGGAGGCACGTGCACTTTGTGCGTGCTATGTTATGGGAATAGAGGCCAGGGCTTCTATACGCTCCTGCTGTGGGAATAACAGCAGCCTTTGTTACTGCTGTTGTCCTATGCTGAGCTAACTATAGAAATCCTCTGCTCTATCGTGGAGCTACAGACAAGGACGGAGATGGCAATAAGATTCGATTCATGCAAGGTGGTGCCGGAGTTTTTCAACTAAAATATAGAAGGTTTCTGACATCCCTTTGATGTCGCGTTATTACTGCTGCCAGGACAGCCTTGTACGCCTGCAGTGCTCTAGAGGTAATTCCAGTTAATCATCTTTTTCAAGTACACTGTCCTTATCAAAAGCAGCATAATGTATCAAATCCAGGGCTCAAAAAAAAATCCCCCCCCCAAAAAATCATGGGATTACACTATGGCACCGAAAGATTAAAAAGTGCGACCCACAAAAAGATTAAAAGTGACCTGACATGCTCGTCATGATAAAAACCTTTATGTGATGTTATTTTCTACAAAGCAACACACAAAAAACAACTGGTGAAATTCCCTGATTCACTGCAGGGCGTAATGAGAGGACAGTGCCCTATTCTCTCTCTGCAGATTCGGTCAAAAGCATCCACAGACAGAGCTCAGTTCCCAGGCTGTAAATGGACTAAATCGTCTAACTGTGTCACTCCCTGTGTGTGTGTGTGTGTGTGTGTGTGTGTGTGTGTGTGTGTGTGTGTGTAAGTGTGTAATTTTCCCTACACCCCTATACTCTGTATGATGGATATAAATCATAAACATTTGATGTGAATTTATGATAAATCTACAACATCATCATCACATTAAGAGGCTAAGCACACACACACACACACACACACACACACACACACACACACAC
>NW_005187510.1:806248-810848 GCF_000239375.1 Pundamilia nyererei
CACACACACACACACACACACACACACACACACACACACACAGCCAGTATGCTGTCCAAATTATACACTATTGTCGACTTAAATAATAAGAGATCATGTCCTCTCATAGCTACTTTAATAAGTGTTTTGTTGTTGTTTTTTATCAGCAAAGAAAATAAAAAATTTTATTATTGAGGTTATTTCCACAGTATTTCCACTGAGCAAGGATTTTCTTCCCTGGATATAATTGTGCTGAGAATTTACTTCCCTTTTAAAACCGAAGAAATGCCACTGGCACGAAAATCAATAACACAGAGTCAATAAGGAAGCTTTCAGTGAGTGATGAACCCTTCACAGATGTCGCAGGATTCAGCTGCATGCGTAGGCACCCAGACACATGTACGCACTGACACACAGGCACTAATGTGCAAAAGAAACTGCAATGATGGAGTTGCTACTATGACAAGTACCCTCACCCAAGAAAAAAGTCAGCCACAAGTCCACTGTTCTACTGTAAAAAAAAAAAAAGAAAAAGAAAAAGAAAAGAAAAAGTAAAAGGACTGGATTACATCTGCTGTAATAACATAGGGCAAATTTAAATGTTCATACAGTTCCATGGAAAAATGCCTTCACTGCTAAATAACCTTTAAAGCTAAACCGTTTGAAAAAACAAAACAAAAAACATTTTCACACATGCTTTATCCAAACTGCTCATAACAGTCTAAATCCAGAGATATAGCCAGCCTTACTGAAAGTCACTGTCGAATCCTGGGATGTAGCTCAGTTCAAATCTCTGCCTGGCAGCTCCACGCAAACACATTCTGCACACAATCCCAGCGCGCACCCAGTCCGATCCACCCTACTACCGGAGCCTTGTTGTTTCCCAGATTCACTCTCCTCTAATACTAAAACTTGTGGTTTTCTATCTACCCACAGCAGATGATTCAGTCATGGAGCAGTGCTTTTCGGTGTGACACAGCTTCCGTTTGCTCCTGCTTCTGCTGAAGAAACATGTTAAATAAGAAAGCCAAAAGCAATCAAGGTGAAAATGCAACGCTGCCCCCGCGGGAATGGTGCCACCTCTACTTCACGTATAATGGAGAGCAGTCAAATGAGAACACATGAGCGGCGCCGCGCTGCAGAAGCCCTCCTCTCTTAGAACAAATCTGGCCCGCTAATGACAGCAAAACAACCTGGAACTGTCTCGACTGAGTAGGAAAAAAAAGAGGGAAAAAAAGCAGGGGGAAAAATGAAAATAAGCTGAGTGTGCATGTGAGTTTCGAGTGAGAGCAATCAGAGGAGAGGAGGCAAGAAGAGGAAAAACACCTCTAATGATCCATTTAAAGATGCAGCATCACTCTGCCTTCCAGGACTGACTCAGTTGGTAGCCGTGAATCTGAGACGCAGCAGCATGTCCGATCCTGTCGTACAATCAAACCAGCTGAAACCACCGAAGTAAACCGGACAGTTCAGCTGAATTTCCCAATATCCCAAATGAGGGCGTACCACCCGGATGACCTGCTTTGATTCCTACGGTCTGCTGCATCTAAAGCAACCTGCCACACTGCCGGATGAGCACAGATGACACACGTTTACAGTCCTGCTGCAGAAGCTTCTGGGTGGCTGAAAGTGAGCCGGCTGAAAGTGAGCCGACGGCGACGCCGTCCAACCCAGCGGCCACTCTGTCCTCTGTCTCGGAAAGGATTTACACTCCTGGGCCCGATTACTAGCTAATGTCTATGACCAAGGACAATGAGGAGGCCTCACCTTATCTCATTCAGCCTGCAATTATATGACCAAACTGAACAAATGACATGGCTTATGCATTTTTCTTTTTTTATCCACTGGGCGGATTTTCAGGCATCAAATCAAATCTACACAGAGAGCGAGCGTGAGAGGGGGCAGAGAGGGAGATTTGGACGATAAGTCTACTCTGTGCATGTGTGCGGCTGGGTGTATTAAGACTGACTGTATCTGGGTGTTGCTAAGGTCACTCTTCTGCCATAGTACTTTTTGCATCTGTCTTCTCCATTCAGTTTTCCTCCGTCCTCACCTCCGCCCTCCTGTGCGGTGGGCTCTGAGTTTGGACCAAAGACACGCTACTACATGGTTTTTGTTATAGTGCCGGTGACAGCTGGCTGACGGGAGCAGGGAGTCAGGGAGGGCAGGCGGGAGATGGGTTGCTGACATGGTAAAGGAATAGTGGAAGTGTTTTATAAACCTGCAGTGGTTTTAAATAGAGTGTGCTGCGGATCTGCTTTCTGCCTCTCTGGGAAGTAAGTAGATGGCCTGAGACCATCTGTGATCACACAGTGAGCTCGAGCAGGACTCTGAATGCATTGAATGGACTCGTAAAAACTATACACTGTAAGCATCTTTACATTTCCCTTGTTGAAAATTAGTTTAATTCCACATACTTCAAGAAGACGAAGAAGTCAAAATAGTGCATGTCTGTGTTGGAATAATATCCTCTGTGGTGCTCTTAAGTGGTGCTCCCACTTCAGTCTTCAAGTACACCAAGGAGATTTTGTTCTATATTTTCACTCCAGCTCACCAGCTCTCCATAACACCTCACACTTGATGCTACCACTCTTCAGGTACATCTGCTTCTATTGCTTCAAGATGCCCTGTGAGTGATGTAAAATGATGAAAGCTGGACGGGTAACTAAGAGGAGAGAAAGTACTTGAGAACTGGATTATGAGCTGCCATGGAAATAAAGCCTTAGAAACCCCAAAAGCTTTGCCACCAAATCTATTTTCTTTCCATAATATGTAAAAAGCGATGATTCTTATAGATGAGCCAGTTTTGTTTTGGTGTCTGGTCTTCTGTCTGGTAAGTACAATGAGTAAGTAGTGAGGAGATTATAGTTAACTGTGCTCCATAAAGTAGCAGTGATTTACTCACCTCTTTTCACTCTCTGTGTGTTTATACACCCCTCTGCATTTAATCATTACTTATTATTAATCTCTGGCTCTCTTCCACAGTGTGCCTCTTGTCCCATCTTTCTCCCCTTTGCCCCAACTGGTCGCAGCAGATGGCCGCCCCTCCCTGACCCTGGTTCTGCTGGAGGTTTCTTCCTGTTTAAAGGGAGTTTTTCCCTCCCACTGTTGCCACATAAACACTGGGTTTATCAAAAGGAAGCATCCAATTTCAAAAGGCTATGGAGCTTGTGGTGAAATTTATACTACATGGGTAAATATATAAGTTTTACATACAAAACTTACAATGTTCACAGGAGCTCAATGTGTCCCCCTCTGGATGCATGGCTTTTGTCCATATGATAGTCAGGCACGCCCCATACTTTTGCATGTCTGGAGTCACAGCAACCATGTGAAACTCACAAATCCTCTCTTTCTAACGGTGCATGTTTCAAGCTCTTTGATGCACCCTTAAAGTCTTGCAACTAGGATGGGAGGAAGTGTCTTGGAGTTTAAATGTGATTTGACCAAATTTTAAAAAGGTGTAAAATGCATACAGCAGCCATTTCCCGTGTCAAATCAGGCGACTGCAGTGATTCCAAGATATTTATCTGATACATGAGCATTTGTGTTGGTAACTTGGTAAACTGTTTGCCTGAGTGTAAAGACTGAATGCTATCCAATTGTAATCTGGCTAACACCCATCCATCCATTAACTTAACTGCTTATCCAGCCAGATTCACAAGGAGGGCTGGAGTCTATCTCATCTGGCATTTGGCGAAAGGCAGGGTACAGTCTGGACATTATGGCAGTCTCTCACTGGGCTAACATGGTAAAACAGGCTCAACTTTTAAATCCACCAAAGTTACCAAACATGCATGTCTTTGAAGGTTACAACAACACCATGTGATTGCAATCTGGCAAACAGAGGAACATACACGAAGAGCATAACACTATTAAATATTAATCCTGCAAATGTTATTTTATAAACCTCTACGCTGATCAACTCACTATACACTTATAATTTATCAGCTTTTCTGTTTTTAATAAAGGTTAGTAAATAATCAGGCACATGCACAAAGCCTAAAAGCCCAGTTTCATTCACAGAAGCAGACTGCAGCCTCCCCCTCATTTCATCTCCCTGCTCTGTGGAAAGTTTTGTGTGTAGCAGGCAGACAGAGAAGTCGAGCAGCCCCACATCTATCAGCGCAGCTGACAGTGTCTGTACATCGGTGAATGTTTTCACTAATTGGCTCCAACAACACAGACTCCATCCTCCTGTCAGCACATAGACCAAGCGGTGCCTTGTGTGTTCATGCTATGTTTATACAGAGCATGGCTGATATATCTTCTGCACTGCACAGCCCGTTAGATCTCCTTTTTAAGAAGAGGCACTGCTAGTGCTCTATGTAGGCCAAGCCCCAGCAGAATATGCCATTAAGATTAGCTACAAGTCAGGACTGCTACGCTGCTGCATATTTCACCTCACCCTATAGAGAGAGGTTAGAGGAGCAGAACATGTGCATGTTGTTTTTTTCCTATACTGCCAAGACTAGCAACCATAAAACGTACATCACAGCTGATTTTCTTTTTTCTTTTTTAATGACCCATGTGGAGCAGTGAAACAGCCTGACAGTATGTGGGGTCAAACTTGGAGCAGTATATGAGCACTGTCTTTAATTATCCTTACTGATTTCAGCTT
>NW_005187510.1:810957-816902 GCF_000239375.1 Pundamilia nyererei
CACCCCAACACCAGTCGGTAATTATGCTTTATTTCTGCCAAGTGCTTGAACCTACAAAAAAATGCATGTGATTGGTGTTGATCTGTGACCATGCCATACTGCTACATCACCACATGAAGGGCATCATAATCCTATCCACCCCCTCTAAAGGAAACACATAACTGCCTGTTTGACACCATCTGGGAAATAAAAAGTGGCTTTTTGGTTTAAAGAAAAAAATGGTACTTTACTTGTTTGTGGGCCCATTTAAGCTGGGATCTTCAGAGCTGTCAGTGCATTTGAAAACACGCAAATAATGTCTGGCCTATCATGACTTACTGGGATAGTTGAGAAAAACACACCTATCCATGTTGTTTGTGGGTATATATGTATATAATAGCCACTAAAGTTTGCTTCCCACCAAAAGCTTTTTTAGATAGCACTTTAAAATCATTAGGGGAATTGCATCAGAACTCAAAAGGTGAATTTCTGTTCCTCAATGGCTTTCTTGTTTTTGTGTTTTTCTCACCATATTCTGCATTGTTTAGCATGACACAGCAAGTCCTTAAAATTCAACATCAAAATCTTCAAAGTTAGAAAAAAACTCTTTTCTTTTAGGACTCAGTAGAGTCATGTACCTGAAAAAAATAGTATTTCACACTCTGTCTGGTTGAAAGTTTCAAGTCTGTTGCACAACTGACTGTATCCATTACTAATGTCACAGCGTACTGACATAGCCTGCGTATGTTGTTACATCACTGTACTGTTTGCTGAAACAGACTGTATAAAAATGATGGACATACCCACATGGTCTGATATCTGAAGCTAACTGCTTTCAACCTGCATTCTTTCTAATAGTCAACAGGGGGCAACTCCTCTGGTAACATGATCCTACTTGTCACTCGAGATATGACTCGAGTGACAAACACTGTCCTAACAGGTTTACAGCATCAGTTCCTAGCCTGAAGTCCTACTGAACACAACATCAAGAGGGTTTAGTGACCATCATACAAGCCTGCAGTGTCCCAAGTCTATTCTTCACATATTTAAAATGCAAAACTTGATTTTTCAAACCAGTTACAGTACCTAACAATGTCTACATCTATCTTTTACAAACAGTGTATGGCCAGGGCTTAGGCATTTTCACAAAGTGCTCTGTGTAGGGGACGTATCGAGATTTGTCTTTGTATATCGTAACCCAGCAATTTATACTGTAACAAAACGCTGGGTTGTATTTCTGCAATGGGGAAAAAAAACATTTTAAGAGCCACTTTCTCCCCCATCTCGTTCTCTTTGACACACTCGTAATTGCACACACACACACACACACACACACGCACACATTTCTTCTCAGTTCTGCTAAGTATGCATTTTTCATTCCAGTGAGCGGGCTGCATTCGAAATCAAAGGCAGTGACGCTGCACGGCTGTCTGGCTGCACAGAAAGTGAGGAGGTAATGAAAAAAGCTAAGGGGTGAGTCAGAGGATGCTTTAATAATCCTTGTAGCCCAAAATAACATCTCTGGGGCTGGACAGACCAATGACCCTCTTGGGAAACCGGCAGCAGTCCAGGCTGGTCTGGACTCCTCACGTCTTTCCTTCCATTACCCCCAACCTACACACACACGTATACGCCCCCACCCACACTCATCTCTCTTTTTTTCTACCAATGCTTCTCAGTCTATTATAGTCACCAGATAAGACTGCAGCAGCACAGCACGACGCGGCAGACAGCCAAGCCATCCCTGTAACAAATACAGAGCAAGACTAAGCAGTGTGGAGGGGGTGTGTGCACTGGATTTGTACAAAGTGTGGTCAAGTCAGGAAGGGGCATTAACTCTGTTCACAGGTGAGCAGGCATTTCTTTGATTACTGATGATAAATGGTGATGAGTCCAAAGCTAAATAGCTCTTTATGTTAGGTTCAAGGTTGTGTCTCCATTGTTCAACATTACACTCTGCCTCATGTAACAAATGTAGGCAGAAAATGAGTCCATCATCTTGTATTACAGGCACCACTCTGATATTTCAACAGGAAGCCTGTGGAGTCATTTGACATTCTTAAATTCCATCTAATCAGAGTCATGCTTGCTCTACTTATCTTTTTTGACAGGTTACAGCCCTTAAAAATCATAGTGCCGCTAACTATAAACGCACAAGCTAGCTGCTGAGGTCATCATCAGGTTGTTTTTTTGTAACCTTAGCTCACGTCTCCCAACAACATAACATTTTGATAATAATTAACACGGTGAGCCCGTCCATTACTCATTCATACACTTCATATTTAACAAACAAGCACACAATGGCAACTGCATCAGCAATGCTGCAGCAACACCAGCATCGTCTTCTAAAGCACCGCTGCTTCGCTTCTCTCATTAGTGTGTTAAAAGCATTAGGCTCAATCGCTCGTGTGAGTCACTGTATATGTATGAAAAGAAATATTTATTTGGTGCACTTAAAACAAATGTTCTTTCATGGTGATAGTGGCTCCGCTGTGATACTCAGCAGTTCCACTTGAACTGGCCTCTTCTGCCGTGAGAGACAGCATTGCCTATCACACAAAGTATCATTTATTTATTCAATTAATCATTTATTAATGTGTTTGTTTAAATAATAGCAAAAAGGTGGGAGGTAGTAAAAGCTTTACTCAGTGGAAAATCTGAAGCAACCAGTCAGAGAGTAGCTTCAGGTCACCTGCTTGGCAAAGAACTCCATACACATGTTTGGCTGGAGGCCGTTTTATAATACAGGAACTATATTTACAGAGAAATGAACCAAGTAAATGCGAATAGTCTTTGTAAGGAATGCACGACTAAACACTTTTTTTGGTAATATATACCTATTTCATGTTTAATGGTACTCACTGAGCTCATTTCTAGCAGTTCAGTTCAGCCTTTATCCACTATGTAAAACAAGCTGTTTAATCCCTTCTCCATTCCTTTAAACCAGCTCTATTCTGACTGGCTATCCCTAGCAAACAAACTATTTGATTGGCTGGTGGGTGGGGACGGAGCTATGAGATGACCACATAAGTGATATCCACTATCACTGATTTCATACAGGCACCTTATTACTTCAAATACTGGCCAGGTTTAATTTGAGCACCCAACAATGTACTATTATATACAGTATATGACAGAAATTAAGGATGAGCATTACAGGTTTCCTTTAAGTAGACTTTTTTTCTGGATAACTGAAAGGTGGGGGCACTCCAAGCCCCCTAATATTAACCAGCCATTGCTGACCGTAATACTGAATGCTGAAACTGCAGGTGACTCTACATAACTAGTTTGGCTGAGACAAAAGAAAGTTGATTTTAGAGCGCTGTGGGCAAACGTCCTACACACCACTGAAGCTAAACCTCCACACTGCCTGACCTTAGCTGGAGTTTTTCAAATAGCAACAACAAAAGCTACCTGCACACTGTAATGTTTAGACTATTACTAGAAAACTGTGTGTGTGTCTGTGTATGTTTGAGTAACAGGAAGACAACTTTTTTCTAACAAGAAATGAGGACACGTTGAAGTTTAAATCTTATAATATATGAGAGCACTCACTGTATTTCTTTCTTAATTCTCTTTTACCTCCTACACACTTGCAGCTTGGAGGTGGTTTATCACAAACTGAGGCCTGAATGGGAACAGACTGCCATGGAAAGGCGGCATAAGTGCTCTCCAATTACATCCACAGGGAAGGGAAGCCACTGCAACTGAGTTACCCCGATGCATCTCTGTGGCAGGGCCTCGGGCATAATCAAATCAACCTGTGTGCTACTGGCAGTGTTGTTCACTGGTTGTCCAGCTTAGAAAATGAAACTGACTGCAAGCTGACTGAGATCGTAACACAAAGACTTTGCATCCAAGAGCCTATCTAGAGTGAGACCCTGCATACGCAAAGTGAATACGTTTTAAACGGTCCATCTGTAATTGGTTTCATTTCAAAAAAAGGATTTTGTTGCAATAAAATTAAACTAAACACAGCAGCAGAGAGTAAAAGACTTTTATTTGAGACAGCATGCTTAGACATGCTGCACCTCAGGGTTTGGGCTACTATGTGCCAAGGGCGAGGCATACAGAGCTACAGGAGTGCAGACGGCCAAAATAATGGGAGACGTGTACCAAAGTTTTTACTTGAGCTACCACATTACACAACCTTATTCTCAATGCTGATCGTGGATCAGTTTGCAAAGCATTTTGAAACACTTCTCCTCAGTGAAAATGCTCCATTTCAACATAGTTTTAAAATGAAAAAAAAAAAATTTGCTGTTCCCACCCATCTCTTCCATTTCCAGGCTCAAACACGCCGGCTGCTGGAAGGCTTGCCTGGAGGCTGTCTGTAAGTTGTGCATAATGTGGTGAAGTTGCTTCCCGACCTCCTCCCTAAAATATTTTTTTTTCTTGTCTGACAGCTGTCACACACACACGATCACAAAAACCCATTCAAAGGTGGAAATGCTGCGAAAGCAAACAAGGAAAACAGACGAGGAAGATATTTTTCTATAATGAAAAAACAGATTTTAATTAGTTTTATTACATTACGTAATTTCAGATAGGAAAATTTTTCACTATTTAATTAAACGTTCACATGCGTTCATTAGTGGTACACTGCTGCTTCATTTCCCGGAATGAATGTAATTGTTCTCATAACACGAGACACATGCAGATACCAGGAGATTAGTGACAGCCAGGTAAGCTAAGTAACAACTTTTTTAACAACCATTGCCACAGGAGACGGAATTGAAAACCGACTAAATGCCCACTCGGATACAAAAATAAAGCTGACTTTTTCCAACACAGCTGGAGTTCCGGAGTTTTCACCATTAAAAAAAGAAAAGGGAAAAAAAGCTTTGTGAAGAAGTTCTGCCTCTCCCATTGGTCTGATCAAAAAGCTTGCTGTGAGCTCAGCAGAAAGACCTTTTCGCCTGCACTCAATGGCATTGACAAGCCGTCTCAATCGATGAACCCACAGCCAGACCTTTGCAGAGCGAGCACCCAGACCGAAGAGTTGCGTGGGTTAATTGTAATTGCACAGGACAGCGTCTGTAACACATGCCGTTAGCCGGAGAGCTAAACTGGCCAGAGGGTATCCGTTCTGAGAAAACGTCTAATCTGTGACGAGATCCTCAACTTTAACTTATTTTCTAAGTGTCTTTAATGAGCCAAATCACATTTAGCCACCGTTTTATCCATTAGGTTTCTAGATTTACTGGCATTCAAAGGAGCAGATCTGTGTTCATCTATTGACACAAAAATCCAGCCTTTAAGTCTCACCTTTACTTCTAAAAAAACATAAGAGCATAAGTGTGGTGAAGAGAAATGCTATACAATTTGGTAAAGCAAGGGGAGGACTGTGAATGGCTCCTTGAATAAATGTAAGGAAGCCCGGCTGGTGCAAAGAAAAATCTTCAAAGTCAGCTTCTTTCCTCATCCCAGCCACCCCTGGAGATCAGATCAACTACTATCCTAAACCTAATGAACTAGTAAACATTGGGAATTAAATGAATATTACATGGGGTTTCATTAATGCCAGCCAGCAGACTCCAAAAAATAATGAAGGCGAGAAGCGCAAGCAGGAAGAGACGGTTATCTGAGCTCCTTCTTCTTCTCTCGGTGTTTACTCAGCATCTGCCTGCCAGAGAAGGAGGCTTTTGATCACTCCTCGGCTGGGTTCTCCTCTGTGCCGCGTGGCAGGAGAAACCAGGGGAGGCCACTGAGCACCGTCAGGGCCGGCTCATTTGCAACACAAATGAACTGAGCTAATTGTACACGTGCAGGGAGACGTGGGGAGCAGCGCACACGGTGCAGTGTTTGCAAAATATGGAAATAATTAATCTCTTTGAGCTTGTGAAATACCATCAGTGTTGCAAAAGAGGATTTGAGTATGGGGCCGGGGATGAGACGGATGATGATAGCAATGGACTGGAGAGGCACAGATGTTTAGATTAAGCCATTTCATTATTGCTTTATCA
>NW_005187510.1:817384-818389 GCF_000239375.1 Pundamilia nyererei
ACATATCCTAAGGTCATGAGAGAGGTCGTACCTTCTCTTACTGTGTTATGGTATGGTAAACACATCTATGTCCGTTTAGGTATAAGTGCCTTTTGTTTAGATGAACCGCTGGACTTCCAGGCCAATAGGCCTGTGCTAGACAAACCTATCTTTAGTTGGTCCTTCGAAGCCGGATTCTGCAATCAAACATTCACCGAGGGGGAAAGTGCCAAGCCGGAGTCTTACGCCAGTCGGGACTCATAGAAGCGGCTGTTAAAGGACCTGTGACATAAAATTCATCACCAGGCCGGTGGGAGAGCGTCCATTTTTCCCTCGATGGATGAAGATTGACGGAATCCAAGACTGATACTGCACGCAAAAGCAACACCAAGTAAGTTGAAAGAGAGCGACTCTATAACCGCCTGACTGGGTTTGTGTCCCGAAACTGGGTTTCGAAATTTAATGTGGAAAATCAAATTTGGGTTAGCAAACCTGGGAAAAAGAAAACGGACTGCTTTGAGTGGGAAAATTGAGAAGGAGTCTGAAACACTGCAAAGAGAAACGTATACAAAATCACACATACAAACAGAAAATGCATTAACCATACTAACATTTACAAATACAATAGAGCTCAAGAAGATTAGACGGCATCTTGAGCATGTGCTTCTGTTTATCATCTTGTCCAAGTCACTTAGTGAAATGAAAAGTAATACATAGACCAGAGGACTAATAGTATCTTAGGAAAAATGATTCAATCATAGCGGGGGAAAACGTAACAGACAAGTTTTGTTATCAAATGCTGCTGATAACTAACCTTCCAGGTTGCAGGACAACAGTTTAAGGAAGAAAAGAAGATTCTGGTACAACCAACCAGTGATCAGACAATAAATTTAGTTGTTAATATAGTAAATTGTGAGATGCTTTCTGCTTTATTGGTGCAGCACAAGTAATTTACTGTATGAAGGAAATTCTCTTTTGTGATAATATTTTGAACATGCATTTCTGTTGTCCTGTCAACTTAGTGGG
>NW_005187510.1:818732-821058 GCF_000239375.1 Pundamilia nyererei
ATTGGTGCAGCACAAGTAATTTACTGTATGAAGGAAATTCTCTTTTGTGATAATATTTTGAACATGCATTTCTGTTGTCCTGTCAACTTAGTGGGTTATGAGTTGTTATGCAAATTAGTTAGATTATTAGTAGATCAGGGAAAGGTGACTGAATTATAACAGAAGTGAATAGGATATGTTAGAGTCTGCCAGAGTGGAGACTCTAAAAGACTGAGTTTCTTGTTTCTGATGGGTGAATCCTCCACCCAGATTCACACCTCTGAATACATAAGAACAAACTTGTTTAGTGAAATACATGACAACACGTCACATGATTTATGATGGGGAAAAAAGGAAAGCTAAATAAAATGGGTCGGTGACCCAAAGGAGTGATAAACACAGACCTGGGAGGAAACTCATATCTAATAAGACAATAGTAATAATAATGTTGTGTGGTGTGTGGCTGATGGATGAATGTATTGGGATTAATTTAGCTGATGATTTTTCTTTTGTTACAAAGTTGAACCTGCCAATTAGGTTTGGTATGATTTACCCTCCTGAGATGAGGAGCATGTGTCATGACTTACCTGGGCCTTTTTATTTTGATACTTTCACGGTCCACTGAAAGCTTTGTTTGATAATCTCTGTCGTTGAGCAGATCTGCACAATTAGAACAAAAGCGCTATACGACAAGTTGGGAAAACCGTTGCAAGTGAGCTTTTCCACATTAAAATGGGTTCTGGGGAAAGCAACTTATTTGGGACAATTAGAAAGCGAGTCCTGGTCTAGAAAAAAAGTGAATCATGTATTTTCTGATGTGCTCTCCTCCTCTACTGGATCACCCCAGGGTTGCTGCCTCTCTCCCCTTCTGTTCATTCTGTACACAAATGAGTGTCGCAGCAATTTCACGAACAGACACATCCTGAAGTTTGCTGACGACACAGTGATCGTCAGTCTTCTAGTGGGGGACGAGTCAGGCCATGGACAGGTTGTAGATGATTTTGTGAATTGCTGTGATGAGTCCTTCCTGTCATTTAATGTGTCAAAAACTAAAGACAAGATTATTGATTTTAGGAAGTCCTCTTATAGCTCATCACCTACTATCATTAAAACTGCCGATATTGGGATCGTTGAGTTATAAATATCTAGGTGTGGTACTTGACCATAAACTGTGTTTTGAATCTCATGCTGATGCCACTACTAAAAAAGTTCAACAAAGACTGTTCTTTTTAAGGAAAATGAGATCTTTTAATGTCTCATCTGAGATGTTGTCTTTGTTTTATAGAAGTTTTATCGAATCTGTGATGTCTTTTTGTATCGTTGCCTGGTTTGGTAACCTGATGGTGAAGAATAAGAATCAGTTGGGACTTCTGGTAAAAACTGCTAGCAAAATTTCAGGGCGCTGGCAAGATAGACTTTTGGTCATTTACAATAGAAATGTGCTTAGAAAGGCTCATTCTATTATTAATTGTTTGAACCATCCACTTCACAGTGAGTTTGAGTTGTTGCCTTCCGGCCACCGTTTTAGACCAGAGAGACCAGAGGAGGAAACTTTGGGTCACATGGCACTATGTGAGCTCTACTGATTTAACCTTTGACTGTAATTTTTCTGGGTTAGTGGATTTATGTGTGAAAGAAACTGTGTTTACTGACTATATGTTGCTTATGCTATTACACTGTGTTGTTGGGAAAATGTGAATATTACTGGGAGAATGTGTATACAATGTGAGACACATACTGTGTTGAAACCAGTGTCACTCCTTTTCACAGCTACGGATGGTTAACCTTATTACCTTTTTATAGCACCTCTGGAATCTGTTGATCCAGACCTGACCTCCAGGATGCTTCATATGTTTTTCTAATGCTTGTTTTTCTCTAAGAATGCTTGTGAAGGATTCAGCACAGACAGACAAGTGATGTGAGAGCAGAAGTGCAGTGATTATAGGACATTTTTTAATATTAGGCTCATTATCTGACCACTATTGAGCTCATTAGAGATGTAATAAGTGGAGTGACAAACTTATGGAAAGTCACTGATTACAATGTGGAATTAATTGGGATGATCCATGATTTGAGGCAAATTATGGCAAAAAGTAGTGGGTTTAATGATTTAGTGTCTCTGTGGTGCTGAATACTTTATTACTCTTATGATACAGTTGTTTGCAAATGTGAAGTTTGTTTTAACTTACAGGTTTTGTCTGACAGGCAGTGATGATGATAGTGTGGATACAGGCTCCGGGTAGAGCTGGGAGTTGAACAACCTTAACATTTAACCACTGACTAATGTTTTTACACAGAGTTACAGGTTTGGAGTAGAGCTACTCCAAGGGGGAAAGCCCTGGGGAAT
>NW_005187510.1:821078-822675 GCF_000239375.1 Pundamilia nyererei
AAGGCTCATTCTATTATTAATTGTTTGAACCATCCACTTCACAGTGAGTTTGAGTTGTTGCCTTCCGGCCACCGTTTTAGACCAGAGAGACCAGAGGAGGAAACTTTGGGTCACATGGCACTATGTGAGCTCTACTGATTTAACCTTTGACTGTAATTTTTCTGGGTTAGTGGATTTATGTGTGAAAGAAACTGTGTTTACTGACTA
This sequence comes from Pundamilia nyererei, assembly GCF_000239375.1. Classification (NCBI taxonomy): domain Eukaryota; kingdom Metazoa; phylum Chordata; class Actinopteri; order Cichliformes; family Cichlidae; genus Pundamilia; species Pundamilia nyererei. The sequence goes on from NW_005187510.1 coordinate 821,286, forward strand.
TATGTTGCTTATGCTATTACACTGTGTTGTTGGGAAAATGTGAATATTACTGGGAGAATGTGTATACAATGTGAGACACATACTGTGTTGAAACCAGTGTCACTCCTTTTCACAGCTACGGATGGTTAACCTTATTACCTTTTTATAGCACCTCTGGAATCTGTTGATCCAGACCTGACCTCCAGGATGCTTCATATGTTTTTCTAATGCTTGTTTTTCTCTAAGAATGCTTGTGAAGGATTCAGCACAGACAGACAAGTGATGTGAGAGCAGAAGTGCAGTGATTATAGGACATTTTTTAATATTAGGCTCATTATCTGACCACTATTGAGCTCATTAGAGATGTAATAAGTGGAGTGACAAACTTATGGAAAGTCACTGATTACAATGTGGAATTAATTGGGATGATCCATGATTTGAGGCAAATTATGGCAAAAAGTAGTGGGTTTAATGATTTAGTGTCTCTGTGGTGCTGAATACTTTATTACTCTTATGATACAGTTGTTTGCAAATGTGAAGTTTGTTTTAACTTACAGGTTTTGTCTGACAGGCAGTGATGATGATAGTGTGGATACAGGCTCCGGGTAGAGCTGGGAGTTGAACAACCTTAACATTTAACCACTGACTAATGTTTTTACACAGAGTTACAGGTTTGGAGTAGAGCTACTCCAAGGGGGAAAGCCCTGGGGAATTTTTCAGAGAGAATGTGCAATTTTCTTGTGCATGTCTACTTGTGTGGAGCTGACACGTGGCAAGGGCCATGTGGCAAAGTAGGAGTGTCAATTTTTAAATTGCAAGTACCATGAGAAGGAGTGCCTGAGGAGATCGTCCACAAGATAGAAGCTGAGGCCAGGAGAGAGGCTTCAGGAGGATCAGTGAGGAGCAGAGATCACCTCCAGCAAAGCAGACATCCCACAGAGGGCTGTGCCACTGGGCTTCCTAGAGATCGTCATGAGGAGACTTTGAACAGTGAAATCCAGAAGGAGTGAAAGAGATTCAACGTTGACGTTGAGGAAGACAACTACGGTGTAAGACTTGCTATACCCTAAATCTTCAGCAGGGTTGGAACTGGGGAAGCAGAAGGATGAAGGGAGCGTGCCAAGCTCTAATTGACGGCACAGAGAGGAAGTTCAGCAATGGAATTGTGAATCTGTGAAACAGCATAGATGCCAAGTGACTGGGAAATGACTAGGGATGGGTACCGGTGCACCGGTTCTGACATAAACGGTAGTAACCAGACCGAAAAGCAGCGCACATTTCGGTGCTTTATTTCGGTTCTTTTTTTTCCTGAGCTGTGATACACTTTAGATTCTAGCCAATCATTTTACGTTTCCGAGGATAGTAGGCGGGGCCAGGTACGTACGTTCTGTTAGAGCAGAGCTACAGATTA
>NW_005187510.1:823002-830946 GCF_000239375.1 Pundamilia nyererei
TTTAAGCACCGGTTTGAGCACCGTTTGAGCACCGGCACCGTTTCAAAAGTACCGATTTGGCACCGGTATCGGATAAAACCTAAACGATACCCATCCCTAGAAATGACTGACTGCAAATTCTTATGAACGCCACCTAATGCTGTGTCACTGTGCTGTGCATACTTTGACACTCTAAAAAGGGTCTTCCTTTGTGTCATTGTTGTTGTGATTTGCATCACGACCACTTCTACTAGACTGCTGAAATGATTCAACAGGTGGGAGCATAACAGCAGTAAAACAACTGGATGCAATACCCTTTCCAAAAAGGTTTTCTGCAGAGATGAAAGGACAATAGAGGAGTCATAAGTGCAGATAATCCACCAGTTGGCTCTATCCCCCACAGGAAGAATGCCTGAAGTGGGGTGATGGGGGTTGATAGAGGCCATAAAACAGAAGTGCTGACGAGGCCTGCAGCTTTGAAGATAGCTGAAAGCCACATTGATGAAAAACAAAACCAACTGATATGTTTGTATACCCATGTCGGCATACATTTGGGCTCTGGTCATATGGACAATGATGGAAATAACTGGAAGAGACATTTATGAATCTCTGTAGAACTCAAACCACTCTGCAGAGAGATGTGTGATTTACACACCTGGGGAATACGCCGCAAAGCTGGAATGATTTTGAAAATGTTAATTCCTGTGTTTGACTATTAACATTCATTTGCTTACTTGTAGGATGCAGTTTACCATTGTATGAGATCAATGAGAAATAGGATAACTGCTAACACATTTATCAACTGTGTACTGCTACAGTAATTTGGGGTGATTGACAGACGTTGGGTATAAAAATGCCTGCACTGAAACAGTCAAACACAAGGGGTTCATAACTGGGAAATTTCTAGCATAAATGCCAAACATGGTGGAAATGTTAGGTTTATATTGGTGGATTGTCATTTATGCTTAGAAATATAAACTCATATATGCTTGGAGGTATATAATCAATTGCATGATGATAGAGCTCTGATCCTTAGCAGTCTGCAAAGACTCTGTGTGCCTTCCAGAGTGTTCTGGCATGCACACATATCCTAAGGTCACGAGAGAGGTCGTACCTTCTCTTACTGTGTTATGGTATGGTAAACACATCTATGTCCGTTTAGGTATAAGTGCCTTTTGCTTAGATGAACTGCTGGACTTCCAGGCCAGCAGATTTAGGGAAGTCATTCACAGGGTCACACACACATGGTACTCTTTCTTCACATGTATGCCTGTGTAAGACATCATATGTTAATGAGACTATGCATGTAACCACAATAAAGAGCAGTGCTACGGGGGAGCTAACTGAGAGTCACTGGGGTTCGAGCAGCAGGAACAGTCTCAGGCATCTCCCTCGTGCACGAGATTACACAAAGAGTTCAGCCTGGTCTCTAATGCTTTTGCTGTTGTAGTAGAATTGTCTCGTTCCAGCAATAGGTCTGTGCTAGACAAACCTATCACTCCCCTTCACTAAATAACAGGGATTTAGCTAAGAAAGCCTACTTCCCGACCTTCCAGAGGTCTGACTTTATAAGCCTCTTTAATCAATAAATCAAAATGTACAACAAGAATGATAATGCTGTGCTGGAGCAGACAGCTTTCACTTAATGACTCTACTGACTACTGAGGCCAGGGGGAGGATTTGCAGAGTAACACACCTATGCGCATGCGCACTGATGTCGCATAATAACAGTCAACTGTCACACCAAAGGTGGTCGGATTTAACCCTTTTATTAGATACTCAACTGTCGCCGATGCTGACGAACGGTATCACATGTCAAGGCGTATGGCTGAAAGCAAAGCACCATGCATATGTCGTACGCGGTTTCTCTTCTCTCCCTTGGATATTTAAAAAACGAGATGACATCAGGCATCTGTTTGAGAGTACAGAAAAAAGCTTTGAGAGAGAGAGAGAAAAAGACCTTCTAGGGACTGGGCTTCAAACATATGAGCATACAAGTGCAGCCACACAGACTCTCACAAAGACGCATAAGGACACACACACACAGATACACAGAGAAGAGCTGAATCTCCCATGTGCGCCACTCAGCAGCCTTCTCTTTGGTCCATCGGTTGGCAGAAAGAGAGGAAGTTAAGGACCTAGAGCGGCACTGGAAGTGGCTTATAATGAGCCAAGTGAAGAGAGAGGACACTGTGCCTACTGTATCCCAGCCATTTGTGACAGGTTAAGGTTGGGGGTCAAACACACACACATACACACGCAAAATGCATGCGCACGTGCAGCCATTCAGCCTTTCAGGGAATCAGTCTCGCTCTGTGAGCATGAAAAGAGCCCAGATGTCAGCGCTCTGCACAGGCTGGCGTTTCTGTTGAAAAGTACTCTGTCTTTCCTTTCTTGCTCTGTGGCACTTTCCTTCCTCATCCTGTTTCACTGCTGAGAATGACCTGGCCAGGCAAACCTATACCTAATGTGCATCCCTGTGGATGGGATCACATGTACACCTGCCTGCGGGACTGTGCTGTGGCAAACTGTAACCAAACATCAGCAAAAGCAATTTCACCTCCCTCTCTGGGCAGCGGCAATAGCAGCAGAGGCAGCAGGCCCGGGGGCTGGGGACATTAGCCTGATGTTTATCTGGCCACACAGCCCACCGCTAGCCACCAGTCCCCTCTCTCCCTCCCTCCCTCTCTCTCTCTCTCTCTCTCTCTCTCTCTGTCTTTCTTCCTCTCTCACTCGCGGTTTGATGCTGAGATATGATTTGGTGAGAGGAGAGGAGTCGAGCATATCGATTCAGCCTCTGCCGCTGTCTCTCTCGATCACTCCAACTCTCTCCACTTTCTCTCCCCTCTATCTGCTTCTTTTCTCTCTCTCTCTCTCTAGCATGCAATCATAATAACCCCTCTCTTAGACGCCCAGGCAATAAACCAGGGCCTCCCTTCTTCCTCCGCACATCTCCCACGGCGAGGACAAAACCAATAAAGGGCCAGCTTAATTACAGCTGCTGAGTGCCGCCGACACCCGGGTACGACACCACGGGGCTGCGGGTGGGCTGAACCGTGGGCGAGCTGTGACGGGATATTAGGGAGCAGGAGGAGGGTGCATAAGAAGTATTGAACGTGTAGCCTTAGTCTGCCTCACATCAAGAGAACACTCTTTAGTGCTCACAAAGATGACAAAGAAAGAGGTGACCATTGACTTGAGGCCAGATGAGAAAAATAATAAAAAGAAAGCGCGATGTTCTCTCCTGCCCAAACTGCCACTGATTAGGCGCTCCTTCAGCCGCCAGTCATCTAACTCCCAGCAGCCACAGAGAAGCACCTCAGTCAGCCTGATTTTGCATCCACAATGCTTTAATGTTAAAAGTGTGGAAATAAAAGGCAGGGTATGGCTAGAAGATAAAACACACACTCAGCTGACTCGCTCTGAATGAAGAAGGGTAAGCGGAGAGAGTGTAAATGTGTACACGGGCATCCAGAACAGAGAAGAGTTAATGCAAGGAATGCTTTGGCTCTAATGGGGAAGTATTAAGAAACTATGGTCCATTTTTGGGGCGTGGTTTTGGTCGAAGAACTCCATCATTCAGATGTACTTTCAGTTCACTTAATACCTGAAGGACTTTTAAATTTTAGCTTTAACCAGACTAGCATGCTTTAACAACAATGCCGGAAGACAGAACTGCAGTTCAATATTGCAGGTGTCTTGCTTTCAAGACCGCCCCTCCCCCTAGAATCCAACGCCTTGTTTCTTGTTTTTTCTGGGTCTGCGATCTTTCCCTCTCCTTCTTTTCTCTAGTTCTGTCACATCAACATGAATCTGGGGATCCAGAGCTTCCAGTCCCACAAGCTGCAGTCTGCTATGTCTTGCCTTGTCTACAGCTCTGTCACCATGGTGACTGATGCCTGGGTGTTTCTGCCTCCTCTGGTACGTTCTGTCTGCTTCTTGCCATTTTTTTCACTCCCTGCTTTGTTTCTCCACTGAACTCCACACAACACAGTGCTTATTATCAACATGGGCCAACAAGATGCAAGGGCAACAATAAGTGTAAATTGTGCGTCATTACTTAATCATGTTAGAGATGACTGTATTTTATGTTCTTAGTAGGTTTATTTTTCCAAAATAAAACATCCAGCTAGTTTGATCATCCTGACACAATAAGCTGCGCACCTGTTATGCAACGCTGCTTTGCAATCAAATAACAAAGTAAGACTGCACGTGCAGTACCTATTGACATGCCTGCACTTCCTAATTAGCTCAGTCAAGGACTACTACCGGAAGATTAGCTGCTGCAGATGCACCGCTGAAAAGCAAATGAAATTTGGCTCTTAACTGAGCAGGCTCACACCTTCTCAATGAAATAATTTGGGATGAAACATAAGTTAAATGTAAAGATTCTAGTAATATTTTTTTGTTCCATTCGGGAAAGTTGTGCAAAAGTATTTCAATGGGAAACTGCCATGATATTCATTTTATCCGAATCAGAATACTTTATTAATCCCGAAGGAAATTATATTGATTAGTCTCCATCTATTGCCAAATAACGTGACAAAATGGTAAATGAGTTGCCCACTAAAACAAGTATGGAACATTTACATGTTGGAAATATTGCCGACCGGGTGTCAGTGGCAGCGAACCACAGCTGCAACTGTACATTTAAAGCATTTATCTGGTGAAACAACAGGTACTTGTATGACGTTATAGGAAATGCAGTGTGTTTGCTCATAGGCTTAACTCTACTACTATTATTCGTCAAAAAATGCATGTGTTAAAAGTGGGCAGCGGTTATTTTCAGCATTTTTTTTTGACAGCAAATTAGTTCAAATATTGCAAGTAGGGCCACAAAAGGAGCAGCAACAGTGAGCTGTCAGATGAGCCTCCTCACTGACATAACTGACTACTTTCACCATGCCCTACAGACTCGACCCATCTGCAGTGACAGACAAGAAAGTCTAAATATTACCTGACTTCAGTTTGTTTTGCTGCTGCCAGAATTCAGTGCTCTGTTACCACTACTGGTGTCACCAAATCAGCAGGACCGAAATCGCTGAGACTGCTGCTCTTGGTTTCAAATTCACTGATCCTTTTTCCACGAGTCTTTTGACAATAAAGATACAAATTGTGGACATCCTTTAGCCAATGTAGAAATCATGTATAATATGTTGATACAGGGAAATCAAATATTGATATTTTATTAAATAAATGAAAATAAATAAATAATAAATAAATGGAAATACTCTGTCAACAAGAGGGCTCGTCTCCTACACAAAACAACCTGAGATAACGTTAGCTGAGCAAGCATCCAATTAACTGTCCCAACTGAAAAACCATGCGACATATAATAATAAGGTCAAGATGGTATTAGTAATTCCCAACTTGACCTCATTCAATCTTCATGGCAACATTTATGGCAGGTTTTAGTGACAGTGTTTGTATGCTTGACAATCTCATTTTACATCAATAAGAAATAACTGAAGAGAGATAACTTCGTCTTATTGGGTGAAACATATTGACAAAGTTTAACTTTGAGGACATAATTTGTGTTTGAAGGAAAGGTGATAACTTGTGTAATATGTTATTGCAACTCTAATTTTATTGCAAAATGTAAAAATATGTGTTAAAAAAAGTGTCAAAACATCGTATCAAGGGGGGTCTAGTCCCACCTCTAGAAACACATCGTCATTCTCATCCCGATAACTTTGATATTGATCGACAGAGACAAAACAGCATCATTTCTAATGATGAAAAATTACACCTTATTGTTATGGCAACCCAACTGTTGGAGGGGACGAGAGCAGAGACCGTGATGGGCGTGGGAGAAATCCAGAGAGTTTCCACATCAGAGGAACCTTTAGTGTGATGCTGACGGTGCTGGTAATAAGCTGGTTTGCAACGTGCTGCACGTATAGGCTAGAAAATCCACAGCTGCAAATACACCGTCACTGCAGGAGGACAATATACGTGAATGTGGCATGATGTAAACAGCTGTGAGTAAGAGGATGACTCACTGAACTCACACCCCAGATTGTGCGGCACAATCAGAATCATCGAGCAGCAGCCACGTCGATTTCATTTAACATGCTGGATTTGATGCATGGAGATGATTTCATTACATTGCATCTGTGCCGAAAATCAAACGCTCCTGTATACATATCCCACTTATTTTGCATCACACACTTCACAACAGGGGAAAGACTACAAAAACAATCTGGGGAAAGACTACAAAAACTGCACTGTAAAAAAAAAAAAAGAACTCGGTAACATGCCTTCTAATGCTACAAACAAAAGTCCAGCAGACACAATCTGGTCTGAGGTATTCTGGAGAAGAGAAGCACAAAGAGATGCCACACTGGATGGGTTATAAGTGGAAAGCGTGTGTATTAGAGGCGGCGGCGGGGAGGGAGTATGGTTGCAGTTTAAATGTAGTGACCACTCAATTCCAAACCATTCAAGCCTTCTAAGAACAGATCTCACACACCCCATTAGAACCTCTGCTGACGCACACATGCATAATACATGGAAGCTGGATCTAAAAGCATACAGCCCATTAGGAGGCCGAGCCTGTGAAAAGAGTAACAGATAGAGAGGGAGAGAGACTCAAACGGCTGCGATCGAACGGATTGCTAAGCTGGATATCTGCTGATAACAGAACACACTGCTGGTTTAAGGAGTTGTGTTGTTATTATGAGCTTGACCACACTGTGTACAGACAAATTAGCGAACAAAGAGGATGACACCGGCTGTGCTGTCCTGAAAAAGTAACTACGATTAAGAGTCTGTCATGACAGCTTCTTGCCATTGAGAAATACCTGCTGCAAATGTGATCGTTTATCATTAAAAAGACAGCCTGTTTTGGACTGCTTTCGACCACCACCATCCTCAAACTGAAAGGTTTTGCTGAGAAGAAAACAACAACAACAAAAAGCTTGCAATGGAAAATAAGTTCAATTTAATCAGTAAGATGTAATGCTTGCTGGATCACAGTTTTCAGGCATAGATACCCACCCCCCACCCCCTGTTCCGCCCTTCCAGTGGCTGAGTGTTCTGGCCATGTAATGTGAGGTGGCAGAGAGCCCGGCAAAGCTGTAAATTATTTCTGACGGTAGGGGTGGGGGGACAACAGGGGGAAAGACTCGCAAGTCCCAAGAGACAGACTGTGGATGGTGTGGCGATACGGGGGCCTGCGTCTATAGCAAGAAAGAAAAGTAGCCTGTCGGTCCCCCAAGCCTCGACCCTAAAGCTGGAAGTTTACGGCCCTTCTGCAGACTGCATAATGTGTCCAACAGCCATGCCTGGCCAGATGACCAGAGGCCTGTCCGTAGGGTACAGGGCATTTAGCAGACTAATCGTAATATGCTTCGGTGCATCTCTCTCTCTCTCTCTTTCTCGTTCTCTTTACACACACACTACGCTCCTTTCTATCTAGCAGCAAATGTAAAATTACAGCAACGCCTGTATGTTGCAGTGACGCTGTACTGGAAAGGTTTTTAAAGCACAGCAAATGTAAGTAATTATTGCTCTGTTAGTCTAAGCATAGATTATTAATTCATCTGCAAAATGCACATGATGTCCATTCTTGCTGCCATTTTGCTGTCAAGAAACTGACACCTTAAAAAAAAAACTTGCCTCCCCCTATACACCTTTAAAAGAACATATAGTGGGCGTGTAGGGGAATTGAGTAGGGGGTGGGGGGGGAGTCCCCACTCATCCCCATCACTGGACTCCTAAGATGTACATTAACGCCTCATGATCGTTGCCTCCCTCATGTTCTCCTCTCAGGCAGCAGCAGCAGCAGCAGCAGCAGGGCAAAGACATGCTGCAGCAGCCGTGCGCTGGGCCATAAAGGCGCACGCGCGTATATACATTTACGGTAACCCCCGATGTGGTCACAGTGTGCCTATAAAACTACCAACGTCCAACCGTGCAAGCTTGCGCGCGTGCACGCGCACTGAGCAAAGAGCGGCAGGGACG
>NW_005187510.1:831013-845072 GCF_000239375.1 Pundamilia nyererei
AAAAAAAAAAAAAAAAAACTCGCCTGACATACCAACGGGGAAGCCCTCCCTCATAAATCTGGGCATTTCTTTTACAAAGGAATCACTCACCCGATGTTGCTCAGCGCCTGCTCGAACAGCTCCGTCTGCAAGATGTTCTGAGGTGCCGTGAAAGCCCCGTTGAAATGTGATAAAACCGAGCTACAGAACTGACGCAATGTCTCAAACTGCATTTTCCCCCCACCTCGGTTTTCTTTTTATCCTCAGTAAGTGCTCAGCCTTTTCCCTTTTCCCACCATTACATCCCAAAGCCTGCGCTCTCTCCGGACGCCCCCCTTCTAAACATACACCTTGTCAGTTTTTTTCCTTATTATTATTAGTAGTAGTGGTAGTATTGATGTTATCTCCCGGGGGCGCATTAAACGCAAATAAGACGCCGATCAAGTTCCATATTCCTCCTTGCGCTGCTGGTAAAAAAGTGTCCTTAAACGAGACGCATACCGGGTGGGCTCCTTCGGTCATAATGCTTCGGACTTGCAGCGAGAAAAGGGAGGCAGTGCCGGTGCCGGTAACAAGCCTTTTCTTCTTCTCGCGGCAGCGGCAAAAATCTCTTCTCCGTGTGCGGGGAGAGGTGAAGGAGCGTCCGGAGGAAAGAAAAAGCGAAGAACCATCCTACACTGCACCTGGCGGCGGCGGTAGCATCCCCGTACCGGCGCATCAGCTGCTGCCTCACATTCAACTCATATTTCCCGTTGCCCATGAAGAGTACACACTTGCCCTGACACGCGCACAGACACGTACGCACGCGCTACCGATACAGTCGCGCGAACTCTTTCGCCATATCTCTCCATTCTGTCTCGCGCACTCTTCGGGACGCGCACAGCGGCAGATAACCGTCAGAATCACGCACGAGGGGGGTGGAAGGGGGCGTGCTAGCGTCACGGCTTTTTGTCTTTCCGACATTCCACATCCGGCTTTTTTAATATCAGCGCTACATCAATCAGCAATAAAGTTACTGTGAGGACAAAGCACGCAACTAATGAGGGCTTTCCCGAGAGCCTGCTTGTTTATTTATTTATTTAATGCGTTTCATTTCGTCCAGACAGCCAACTGTAAACACTTGAAATTAGCCAAAAAGAACCCAGTTAATTCCAGGCCCTTCTTTAAAGTTGATGCATTTAATGTGGTTACATACATATCTTCGTGTTTTTCAGAAATCTGTTTGTTTGTACGGGTTTTTTTTGTTGTATTTTTTTTTAATTCAGTTTACTTTCCAGAGTTGGAAGAAGTTTAATTTAAGTTAGTTTCAGTCGTAGTTATTATTATTAATAATAATAATAGTAATAATAATAACCATTATCGTTATTATTATTTGGTTTTAATGTTCGTAATATTCCAAGTTCACTAAGTCGTTTCAGTTGGCTTAATTGTTTTTTCACATGTCTACTTTTTAATTTTTATTTTAGGTTAATAAACCGTTTTTGTTTGTTTTTTTTTTACATCTACTTGTGGTTGTTAGTTTAGTTTTAGTAAACTATTATAACCTTACTGAGAGATAAAATATAGATCTGCTATATTTAAAGCAGCGCTTCAGCTGTTAATCAACACAATAAAGTGGCCCTTGTTTAAGCATGAGGCAGTAAATGTATTTATGTAGAATGGTGTTGGCACTGTGATCATGTTAGGATAATAAAGTCCGGAATAAAACAAACATGCAGATGCTATAGTTACCCACATCTATCTAAACTCAAACATATATGAAGTACTATAAATACTAGACTATGAAAATATTAAGCTTAGAGGGATTGCAAATGTTTGTATTATTCCACTGATCCATGCAAGGGACCAGGTGAGTCAGCATCAAAAACACTCAGTCCTCTTTAGGTTTACCTAAACCCAAAGCCTCATTCGATTATATAAATAAAATTGAACTGAAATGAACTGCTGGGCTCAAAACAAACCCTCTCCTACTTAATACAAATCTAAAAGAAAACATTATATGTTCAAATGAAACTGATGACTAAAACAACAAAAACTATTAACCCTGAACTATCTGTGTCAGCTGTTCTACCATATTATCATTTCACTGCAGAGCTGATCGAGGCCAATGCGGCACGTGCATAAAATAGGACTAGTACCGGTACACAACTTTAAACTGGGACAGACTAGGTTTGACTAAACAATTGTCCCAAGCTTACTATGTAACACACTGGGTTTTGCTGGTTGTTACAGGATGCTCGAGCTAGGTTTATTGTGCTCCTTCCTCTTCTCACATTTTTTTGGCAGGGTGAATGTGCCCGCTGCTGGGTTAAATGTGTTGAAAATGCAGAATCTGAAGAAATTCTCCCAGGGAGTACATTCCAGTCCCTGTTTAGGTATGGCGGTTTCATCAGCATCACCCAACACTGCAGCTGTCCTGGCATATTTGTGCGTTCATTCAAATGACACCTTCGAGACCAAGACAAATTGGAAGCCCTCCCAAGTTATTTCTCCTTATAAATAGACCTCCAGCTTTTCCCCCTCCTTTTTTAGCACAACAGATCCAGGAGTTAATTTAAACATTCTTTAAGATTAATGAAAGTGGGTTTCGGTGCTTATGCGGAGGGAGTTCTATTTATACACTCTGTGCTATCCATCATCAGCATTATCCCATGAATTTTCAGACAGCCAGTTTCCTGTTTTGTCACTGCAAATGTAGGCAATGTCAATGCGAGAATTACTCCCTGGTACCATCTCCACCTCTCAAAGCTATGCAATCATTCACGATATAATGGCAAAATCCTCGGCCGGAAACAAAAAGTGATTGAGTGACTGACTGTTTGGAGCAGTCTGAGCAACTCCTGCATTACTTTGCACTGTAAAGCACTGCAGCTTTAATTACAATTTGCAGTTGATTCTCTGCTCTTTTTCTTTTTAAATCATTGGACAGTCTAAGGGAGATTCAACAAGAACACTGTGGCCATCCTTATCTTCCAACTGCATCCAAGCCATCAGGACTGTAGGAAAAAGTCTGATCCCCTGACTAAAGTCTGCTACATTATGTTTGCATGTGTTTCCACAACTACAAGAAGGACATATCCTCTATATAACTACCAAAATACAGCTGACCTGCTGTATAAAACTGTAACCTTGTGTGTTATACATCACTGAATGTGTAACAATGGGTATATCTGATGGAAGATGGGAGAATAACATCATGCCATCACTGTAACAGACTGATGAAGTGGCAGTGTTACGTATCCCATGTCTGAAAAGGCTTCATGTGTCACTCTGCTTGCTCATTGTGTTCTTGTCTATATTTCTGTAGGGTTTGTACTTTACAGTATAAAGTTCCCTGAGATGCACACGGCTATGAATCGGTCCTGTATATAAATATGTAAACTGAACCGATTCAAATTAAACCATAGCACAGTGGCCTCATTACACAGTGAAAGCTCTAACAGGACACTCGTGTATTTCCAACTGACTTGCAGGGCAGATGTGTTAAATGGACTTCACGTACGAAATTTTTAGTGGATTCTGAGGACTGTGTTTAGAGACATGTTGTAACCAGAGTTGTGCAGGTTGTTTTGTCCCTGTGCTACACAGGCCAGCGTAACTGTACTTTGCTGGCATGTAACACAGATGCACATAAATTACTCTGGGCTAACTCTGTACAGCTCTCCAATTAGATCCAGGCTATCCACTGAGTGTGCTCTCCACAACATGGCTAAGTATACAGCCTGCATTTCCCATCTTTCCTATAAAGAAGCATGGAGAGGAAGAACAGACAGAGAGAGACAAGGGGGCAACTGTTAGTCTGTGAGCTATAAGGTTGCTGTGGCACACCAAGGGTTGTGGAAAACAAAGCCTTACGCTGAACAAATGCTGAGTTACCTTACATCTGAGAAGGAGCAAAGACGGACACGAGAGGGTTTTTTTGTTGTTGTTTTATTTCAAGGGCTCTGCTGAGAAATTCCAGAGAGTGTACAGATCCTGACTATAAGCGTCCATCCAACCTTTAGAAGAATAAAGAGCAAGGAGCCCCCATGTGGACATCAAAGTAACTACTTTACTTGACACCAGCATCAAGAAAAAGGCAACCGGATATGGGATTCACAAACACAGCGTGTCCGTGTTGTCAGCATGTGAGAGTGTTGCACTCAGAGGGAGCGCTTAGTGCATATGACAAAAGAAACACAGTGTTCTGCATTGTAATTAGCCCACTCTTGCTTTTCGAATAAAAACAAACAAACAAAAAAACCCCATCCTATTAATACTTTATTTACTGCAGTGGCCGAGCTGGCCTACAAACAGGACTAATTACTAAATAGGACCGCTGCAGTGAAAAAGTGCGCCTTTGTCTCAAAAACAGAGATAGTACTAATCACTTCACACACACCTCACCTGCCTGTTTCCCATTGCAGCTGAATCAGAGTTTCAACCATCTGTGATCATGTGTGCCACTGTGGTGTATGTGTGTGCATGCATGCATGTGAGTGTAATGAAGAAAGAATGAGTGGGTGGATGACTGTAGTAGAATAGCTGAGTTAGTGCCAGTTAGATACAGTATATGTCTCCCTGTGTCGTTTATAGGTCTCATGGGCTCCATGTAGAAGAAGCTTATATGGATTCTTATGGCAGGCTTGCATGTCTGTTCCTTCTACAGCAACACAGAGCAGCGGTAATATTAAAAGGCTTTCTGCTGTTAGATGAACCACCTTTATGAAGCTCTTGTCTGTAACTTACACCGTGCATGCAGCGCATGCTTGCTTGTTTGTTGTTGTTTTTCACAAACAGAAGTGAGGTGTGCATGTGTGGGGCTCGTGTACCTTAGCCCTGAACCGTTGTCAAGGGACGCCTGTCTGGGCAGGAGCCCGCCGTGAGGTCTGTTTCTGTCTGACGCTGGTGTCAAGTCTCCTGAGGCTCCCTGGTAGGGGTATAGGGACGGGTCCTGCAGTTTGGCCTTCTTCCCCTGTGGCCCACCCTCAAACACACCCCGCGCTTGATCAGGCCCCGAGCCGTAGAACCATGCCCCCGATTTGGTGAGGATTTCTTGTTGTTTTCGGCACAAGTTGCATACCCACATAACCTGCAGGCAAGAGAAGGGGAACAGTTAGTTCAACTGAAGAGGCGGTGGCAGCCTTATAAAACCTAAGATGAGCTGCAATGGAGTAATTTGTGTATTTGTTATCTAAAGCTGTAACATGACTATGAGGCATATTGTTGTTGCTGGGTGAACAAAAAAACCAAAAAGATCTCTCAAGGTGTTTGACAATCAGGAATCAGGAAGAGAACTTTTATGAAAGTGAGTAAAATGAGTGTTTTCACCCCTGCAGCGACAATATTCATAAACACTACTCACAATTCATGGTGATGAGGTGAATGATGAAATATTAGACACATGCAGCAGCCTTTTCAATCAGTGAAAGGTAAAGTGACATGAGTGCAGTTTTTTTTTTTTATTGCTGCTCTACATTTTGAGCCTGTGCGTCCATCCTCTACAGTAGTTTTAGTGCAAATACAGCCGACTAACAGCAGAGGCTACATCATAGTGAATGTTACGCATATTTTGCTAATATATTTTAAAGGGAATGGCAATAATTTTTTTCTGTGTTGTGTCATCCTGGGTAAATAAAATAATGTTTATTTATTGGTATAGCTGGATTGTCAGTGGACAGTAATATCACTCGGGTGACCACACCTCTCTCATTGAGTAAAATTTGAGAAGAGTAAGACCTTACTAAATGACTGGCAGGCCAGACAGCCAGTTGGGGGTGGCAAAGAGCCACTGCAGCACCCCACCCCCGACCCACACCACACGTCGTGCTTTTACAGTCCCAGTGCTGAGTCAGTGCATTACCGTTATTAGTATAAGCGGGTGCTGAATTGACCGAAATGTTATGTCTACATTAACTGAACTTGTTTAGACTGCGCCCGCCTGTACGGCAACTGTCAGAACAGGTTCAAAGGCTCGATCTGTACCACAGCTCCAAACTGCTTATCTCAGCTGCTGGTTCGAAACGAAATACAGAGAGACGCAGAGTTGGGTCTCTCCACCTCCGTGGCAGAGACCTAACAAATTATTATAGTTGGTAACAACCCAAAACATCCTATGCAACCTTTGCACTAACACACAGACCAAGAAATTTTTTCTGGGTGGGACAGAGAGAAAACAAAAGCTGTCATCAAGTTACACAGTCAATCATTCAGTTTTATAAATTGTCACACTGTTATATCACAACACCCTGGGTGCAGTAAGGAAAAAGCCTCCTATAAGACCTCCTGTGTCTTTTCCTAAGCAATATATGAAATTCCCCTCTCGCCCATCCGGGCGGTCTTTATCCTTCGAGCTCGGGTCCTCTACCAGAGGCCTGGGAGCTTGAGGGCCCTAGGACTGCGCTCTTCTGGACAGAGATCTCCGATGTTGTTCCTGGGATCTGCTGGAGCCACTCGCCTAGCTTGGGGGTCACTGCACCGTGCGCTCTGATTACCACTGGGACCATTGTTACCTTCACGCTCCACATCTTCTCGAGTTCTTCTCTGAGCCCTTGGTATTTCTCCAGCTTCTCGTGTTCCTTCTTCCAGATGTTGCTGTCATTTGGTATCACTACATCTATCACTACGGCTGTCTTCCTCTGCCTGTCTACCACTACTATGTCCGGTTGGTTAGCCATCACCATTTTGTCCGTCTGTATCTGGAAGTCCGACAGGATCTTAGCTCAGTCATTCTCCACCACCCTAGGGGGCATCTCCCATTTTGACTTCGGGACTTCCAGGCCTTGTCGGCACAGATGTTTCTGTATACTCTGCCAACCACTTGGTTATGCCGTTCCATGTATGCCCTGCCTGCTAGCATCTTGCACCCTGCTGTTATGTGCAGGATTGTCTCAGGGGCATCTTTACACAGCCTGCACCTGAGGTCTTGCCTGGTGTGATAGACCCCAGAACTATTGATCTTGTGCTTAGAGCTTGTTCCTGTGCTGCCATGATTATGTCCATAGTAATGCATTCACATCATCTAGTAGACCTTCAGAGGATACTTCACGTAATCTTGATAACCGGCTATGGAGGGATTATGTTTCAAGGTCAGTTCCTTCTTCCATTGCATATATATGTATAGAGAGAGAGAGAGAGAGAGAGATGCTACACGACTGAAACACACAAGAAACACCTCACAAAAAAAGAGAACATAATACTTTTTTTTAAACACAGGTTAATGTCACAATAATGAAGGATCTGCATTATATTTCATAGGTCAAAGGAAGCTCAGCATCTACACATCTACACAGTATGTACTGGTCTATGTTCTAGTGACACACGAGGTATTTATGACCTCCTATCAGTGTTACAGATGACTTAAAACTCTGGTCACACACAATGGAAGCAGCGAGGCTACACACTGTGCTTTATGTGTCCCAGAGGACAGGAGCCAATCAGACCACAACTTCCTTTATTTATCCAGTGCCACTGTGAGAGCTCTGCAGCAAACCAGGGGTCACTGTAGAAGAACCAGCTGTCACCTTACTCCTAATCAACGCCACATTACCTCCTGTATTTGATTTAACTAACATTGTGAATTGTAACTAAATCATGGGAAGTTATCTCAACGTGGAAGTCTCCAATCACACAAAGGAGTCTGGTTTTTTTTTGTTTTTTTTGCTTCAGGTAACAGTGCTCTGCAGTAATCAAGGCAGAGCAGCGTATGTCAGCACCTTCAGTATGTCTGCTGACAAAACACATGTGCGCACACATTACTAAACACCAGGAGACCCCAAAGGCTGCAGCTATTCCACCAAAGACTAGTTAAATCCCACATATCAATCATCACCGACAAAGACAAATACAAAAAGGCTATTAATGATAATCTAGGTATAATTTATATGATTCTTTCAGAGTTTTGTTTTTCTCAGCCAAACAATTTTTTTGTGTGTGGACGAGTGGATTAAGCTTACTCATGGAGAAATGTGTGGGTATCTACACTAATAAAGTAACTACCTACATTAGAGCATGTAGGATCATGGGAAAAAATGTTTTACCTGGTTAATTACCTGAAATCTGCCCTTTCCACTGCTGTGGCCAATGACCTACATATTTACTCCTCCAAACTGCAATTAACAGGGAGTCAGTTACTGTGCACCTCCTCAGTCTGCCAATAATAATTAACCATATTCTCAGCCCTTGGACTGCACATGTCAAGCTCTTTTATCTCATCAGCGAAATACCTGATAGCCTATTAGTATTCCAAAAACACAGACCAAAAAAAACCAAAACTGCATGGGTCCAGAAAATGTTGCACACACTGAGCTTCAGACATCAATACACTTTGCACTTTGGATCTGAGTCAGAATAAAAATTGAGGGTTATAAAGTCTATTAGACAGGAGGAGGGGAAAAACCTCCACAGGCTGAATCTACAATATCTAAAAAACACTGAATGAAATTAAATGAAATTATGTAGTGACACTGATGACAGGGCATTTTCTGTGGTTGCCTAAATGTTTTACAGAGGTTATAGAGGGGCTTGAGAGGCTAGCGAGTGCTATCTGGTTTAGCAGTTCAAAGACTTCTGAGCTACAAAATTTCTCAAATTCAACCCAAAAATAAGAAATCTTCTGAAACTTTGACGGTAGAGATAAGATCTCATGCTGTAGCACAGTACTAGATGTGTGACAGTAACGGAAGCACGTTGGTTTGTCTTTAGTCACACTGGCAGACACCACACAGCATAAGGCTGCTAACAGTCCATCCAGGGATGCAATCCAAAGACAGATTGAGCTCAACCCACACTGACAGGAAACTATTATAACCTCCATTCATTTGCAGAGCACATTGACAAAAAGACTCCACAGTAGATGAATGCATTCACAATGACACACACACACACACACTGGTCAAGCAGCTGTAACAGCCCCAGGTATTTTCACTATCACTGCAGCCATTCTGCTCCAGACTCTCAAACACACGCGCTTCCCTTTGGCTCAACTCTTCACGGCTGAGCGCAGGCAGCGGGTTTGGGGGCTGTGGCCCTCGGGCAGGACCATTTCTCTCTGTGTTTGCACATTTCATAGTCATTGAACCTGCAGTTAAAAATAGAAAAATAAAAAAAAATAAAAAAAATAAAGCGCTACTACCCTGTCCAAAACACCTGGAAGATAGATACTCTATTCAACCTGCTATAGGCTGCTTACTGAGGCAGTGAATTAAGGGAAATACACACCACATGCCACAGGATCAATAAATAATTTCCTTTCCAATACTTTCTCATCAGACCAAAGGTTTGTTTTTTAGGGTAGCAGCAAATATCATCTTCCAAAAAAAGTGGGTGTGTTCTTGGGGAATTGGCAGTGCACATTCACATATGTCTTTGAAGGAGAGGTTATCTTTGACACCCCCCCCCACTTTTTTTTTTTTTTGCTGTGAATAAGGCCAACAAGTAAAGACAACAACATGTATCCATCGGCAATGTCCATTACATATTAAACACTGTTGTGCATGCTCCATTCAATTTTTTCCTGAAAGAGACATCCCCTCACAAAGCTGCTGGATCTGCAGCAAGCAGAGAGCACCGAGCTCTCTCTTGTGGCCGTTAAATGACACTGCAACATTATTTAACACTCCAGAGTGAATCAGCAGTATCCTTCCAGGCAAAAAACAAGAAAAGCAGAAAGCCAGCTCCAGCGTTAAATGACACTTTTAGATTCATTCATTTTACACTCATTCATCCGTAACATCGTCACAGGATGCTATTTCAAATCGAGATGAGGAGCTTCTGGTGACATCTGTGCCACATTCATTTGTTTAACAGTTATAAAGAAACCCTGCTGAGTGTCCGTGCCACGATTCCAACTGAAGATTGCATTTGGAGGTTTTCTGTGAAATTTGTTGCATATCAGCTGCCTAATAGAGACAAAAATAAGCTCATCTACAGCTAAAGCAGCAACAAGCTGCAATATTGATGGGGCAGTAAATGAACTGTCATAGGTATCATATTGCATCCCTGTTTCCCTGCTTCACCTGAACTGGGGTGAACTGAACCGCTCATTAAAGACTCATTGTTTGGGTAGTGAAGTGTTCCTCAGAACATCCCGACCTGGACAGAGTCCAGCTTAAGCACATCACGGGCATCACAAAGTATCCAGCTGCAGTCCAGAGTGGATGAGATCTGAACACTTTGGCCTTATGAAAGGGAACAGAATGCACCAGGAGGGTAACATAGCATGTTTCAGCAGAGGTTATCACCCAATATTTCCCTTATTACATCCTATTAAAGATGCATATTCAGTTTGAGGAGTTTTAAGGCACTTCTCTAGAATGAAAGGTTTACAGGGTGTCATTATTATTTTTGTTGTTTTTTAAGTGTGTATTCCAGCCAATACTAACGCAAGGAGAGCGCCTACATTCACATGCCCTAACACTGGCTGCACGTGGTGAATTACATTTTAATGAGCTTCTAATTTTAGTGTTGCGCGGCAGTAATAATAATAGACTTGATGAATATTTATGCTCCTTGTTTGAAGTTCAAGAGACACAAGAAAGAGGAGGGGACTGCTGTGGAAAACCAGTGTATGGATTCACACAAAAATGGCTGATGCCTGTCAGACCCACAGCCCCTTCAGCCTCTCTGTGACCCAAATAAACGTGTTAAAAATGGGGGTTTGTTGTTTTTTGACTGGCACTGCGCGCTCAGTGGAGACAAACACATGCAGTACTGTCGGTAGGATAAAAGGAATCTGATTTGGGATTTTCTGAAAAGAAATTGCTGCAACACATGCTGTGTTCGGCCAGAGTGCTGAACTGAAACGGCCACCTTTATGGCAAACAAAATGACCAGTGGTTTAAAAAAAAAACAGCAAAAAACAAACAAACAAAACCGCGATGTTGTCACTCTGAAGCTCGTTCAGCTTACCCATGATGCCGCTGAGACAAAGATAGCCGTCTCTCCAAGTCATTCCAATAACGTGCTGAGGACCGTCAGAGGCTTCTGCTCCTGAAAGCCAAGAAGCGATTCCGACCTTCAGCACCGCGGACAGCTCCGAGTGCTGACACCGGGTTGCCTGCCTGTCTGCCGGACAGCAGCTGCTGAAAACACCGTGAAGATAACACCGGGGGGATCAACCGGCCACATCCGATCCAAGAAAACCGACCAACGAAGCCTTATTCCCTTAATTCTTTCCAACAAAGCGATAACGGACTGCACAGAAGCCTCAATTCCTCAATTCCTGCTTGTGCCGTTATACTGGATCCATCCGTGCAAACAGTCCCGTACTGAATGTCAGCAGCGTCTCTCTGAGAAAAAACAAAACATAAAAAAAAAACCAAAACCCAAACATGTGAGGTGAGCAGTAACGCGTCAAATCACGCTGTGTGAGTTCATTTGGAACAGAGAGTCAGAGCTCTGCTGGACCTAAAAGAGCTGATTACATATGCGACGCGTCCCAGCTCTGCTCCCACACTCCGGCAGACAACGGACAATAGCTACAGCCGCTGTTCCCCCCTCCCGCAGTTAGCGTTCACAGGAACACTAGTCTGTGCTGGAAATGCACCCCGAGCCTCCGCAAAGAGACTGGAAAACAAACGCGTCATCGTGCATTTGCCCTCGTGTCACACTGCCGCTGGACCAGGAGTCGCAAAATGTTGAACCCACGCGAGGAGAAAAAGCAAAAAAAACCAAAAAAAAACCCCAAGTGAAACAGCGATAAAATCACTTGAGGAACTGAGCCGGGTGATGAGGTGTCGTTTCCACCCTCATGTGAAATCTGCCCCCCCTCCCATAACATGTGCAAGCAGCATTTTGTCTACTATGAAGGAAAGCACAGAAACGTCCTTGTACAGCTACATTTGGAGAGAAAAAAATGACGAGATGTGCATTTTTCATGCTTTCTATCACAGATATATATATAGCTGAGGTAAATGTATAATTAGCCAGGTTACAAGGGCTCTGCAGGTTCAGTCATAAATAGGTGGCATCAGTATCACAGCATAGAGCTGAAAAAACGCATCTGTGCGTCAGTTATGTCATATTTCAAGACATTGGAACACATTTATTAAGGGATTTCTAACTGCATTACTACTGTAACATCACGTGCATGCTCAGCACATATGAAAAAAGGTGCATCTCTATGAAATCAGAAAACAGTTAGTAGCACACAATCAAGGAGCATTGTTCTAAGGGTGAAAGCAATTTCACTGGTGCCATTTATAGAGTCATAATTTTTCTTTGATTCATTAAAAAATTTTAAAAAAGGAAATAGAATCCAACAAAGTAGCGTCGTCCTTGCACTTCTATTTTATAGCAGGAATGTCGAGGGTCCAGGAAGCACATGTAACATCTTCAAGAGTTGCTTTAATCGCAAATGAGTTCCTCCCCGGAGACTGTTGATTCCTCAGGCCCTTTTTGAAGCCACATCAGAGGAAATTGGTGGGGGTGCTCTACCGCTACAAGCAGGGACTCTGAAGACTTCACAACACTGACACACAGTTTATCTATATCAAAGGCATTTCCAATTTTGAGAACAGAAAAAAAAGAAGAAGAAAAAAAAAGAAAGTTGCTCGGAAGTTTTTTTTTTGCTTGAAGTAGAGGCTAAGCTACCTGACACGATTGCTGAGCAGTGATTATTATCAACACACACTCTTATCACTATTTTTACATCTATTATTCAGCTTGTTGCGATAAGATAAAGCGATTAATGTGGCTACACTACAAGAGTCATAGAGTCAATTGAGCTTTTCAGGGTTAGTGAACAGAAAACCTCCATCTCGCCTAAACTTCTTTACCAGCTGTTTTAACTCTCGGTCCCTCTACGCTATATCATATTCTAGCGTGTCATATCTCTTCTTGCTGTTCCCGGCATAGACACTTGTAAATATTCAATGGCGTTTCACAGAACAAGATCTCTCTCGCCACTGCTGTCACCATCTGCGAGAGAGGGAAAGAGTAGACGGATGGAAAAAGGGCAGATTTCACCACCCCCGCCGCCACCACCTCTTTCACTGACACACAAGCTTAGACACCAGACCGTCAAGGCACGCCGCAATGTGTCCCTTTGTTCGCGTGGGAGTAATCAAAGCTTCTGTCCATCAGTTCAATATGACAATAGTGATCAACTAATGCCCTGAGTGGTCTTTTGTATTGGTTTGTTTTGTGGAGGTAGCACACACCAACATCAAAAACTGAAAAACGCCTCTTTGCTTTTTCACACTCATCACCTCTGTTTCTTATTTTTATGCTGACCCTCTGACCGACCCTGTCAGCTGAACTTCTGCTTCCTGCCATAAATGCTTACTTTGCTCCCCTGCTGCAGACGAGCGTTGCAACACATTTCACAAAAAAATATGCAAAAGTATGACAGCACTGCCAAGCACTGTGATAGTGATGTTACTGAGAGCAGCAAGAGGAGACATATATTTTCACCTGTACTGGGATCAGGTGTTTATGTCAGTGCATATAGACATACATTACTTTAGAATGTCCTATCATTACAAAATGATTCAGTTCTTTTTGGTGTAACACTCCCATACTCATGGTCTGTATGGAGAAGTGACCTTGTACACCAGGACACTGGGGCATCACCAGGTAAATAGCTGGCACTGGATAAGAGGCACATCACATGGTCTAGCTGCCATTGCCCTGACTGTCTATCGCCAGCCTGCTGCCACTGTTATTACTCAACACCATCTGTACAACATGGTAACCGATCTCTCAGCTATTATCTAGCAGTGAACAATGGAAGCCCTTACAAATGGGGGTCTTGGCATTATGGAGCAGCTGGACAGATGTCGCTCTGTGTTTCTGCTGAGCCTGTTGGTATGCAGTGTCCTCCACAGCCTGCAGTCTGTCACTTTAACGGCTAAACACGGGAAGGCGAGCGCTAAGAGAACTCTGGGAAATGCATGTTATACATATACAGGGAGTGCAGAATTATTAGGCAAGTTGTATTTTTGAGGAATAATTTGATTATTGAACCACAACCATGTTCTCAATGAACCCAAAAAACTCATTAATATCAAAGCTGAATGTTTGTGGAAGTAGTTCTTAGTTTGTTTTTAGTTTTAGCTATTTTAGGGGGATATCTGTGTGTGCAGGTGACTATTACTGTGCA
>NW_005187510.1:846368-876833 GCF_000239375.1 Pundamilia nyererei
GTACACTGATATGGCCTCCTGTTGTGCATTGACCTGCCCGGCGATGGTGTACATCTTTAGTTCATTACACACTTACAGATTATTGCCAAATGTAAATCTATAGTGTTGTGCGCTACATTATGTGGAAGATTACATATTGGGAACGATGCGGGAACATTGAGGCTAGGCATGGTATTTTATGAGCAAAAAATAAATAAATTCAAAAACAGTCGCCAACTTAGAAAAGTTACCTGTTTTATTTAATTATTATTATTTTAAATTATTTTAATCAAAATATTAAAATACAGGTCAGGTCTAATTTGAATGTCAATATTAAGCTTGAAAGGACACTCCTGTATTAAATATTATACCTATATAAAGTCTACGCCTTAGAAATAACACATTATTATTTAATTTTTTTTAAAGATGACGCGTTATGCTTTTTCTGAAATGTTTTTCCTTTATATAAGGTGGCTCAGGATGTAGACCAGGTCAGAAATTAATCGTGAAGGTTAGTAGTTTGATTCCCTGCTCCCATGCATGCCAAAGGCAATGTGAGTTGAGTGTGTGTGCAAATGGGTGAATGAGACATAAAGAAAGCACTTTTAATGCTCAAATTGAGTAGAAACTTGCTATACAAGAACCAGTAAATTTACCAATGTTACAATGGTACATGCTCACATTAAACATGGTCAAAATTTAATTAATGACACTGAATGTGTAAGCAAGATAGAGGTGGGCAGATCGATTCAAAAATCGATAGTATCAATACCAATGCTAACATTGCTAGTATCGGATCGATACTACGAGATGATAGGATTGATGCTTTGTTTCTATCGTCTAAGTTAGCTGCCTTTATAGGTTGAAGTACTAGTACTTGTACTGGTATCAACATCAGCAAATCAGAAGAATGTTGGCTTAAAAGCAAGGAGCTAAGAAATGGCTCTTTCAGACAAAGGATGAACTGGAGGTTTACACCAAACCTCGTGCAAAATAAAATAAGGATTGTTTTCAACTGCAATCCAAGAATAAAAATATAAAATTTTAAAATGATCATATTTAGCTGATTATTTGAAAACAAGCCTGCTGTCAGTACCCCTGCTCTATTCTGTCTTTCAAGACTGCAGTCTTTGTATTGTCCAGTGTAAAATGGCTCCCTCTGTGTATGTATTTCGTATTAGTTAACCTTTATTTCAACACTGACATGACTCACAGATGAAACTAATCAGCACCTCTCATGCTCACTTCCCATCTGTCTTGGCTGCTGTATGTGTATTTATGCATATCTCAGCATTTTATGAACCATGCTTGTGTTCAGACAGTCCCAAGAAACACAAAAAAATAATTTGCTAACCACTTTGTCCTCCTGTTGCAATTCCATGAGAGCAGGAATGCAGCAGAAAGAAATAAAGAGGGGAGACAGATTAGAGGGGAGAGGGGGCAGGAAAGATGGGGGAGAGAGAGAGAGAGATTGTGAGTGGCATTAGTAGGTCCTCGTAGCACTGTCACATACTCGATCAGCACATTTTTGAACGGCATCAAATAAAAACACACATTTAAAAGGCCTAAAAGCTTTAGCATAGTCTTGTACAGTGGTTAGCTGGGCATCGAAGTGCCACATTATACGAGAGCAGTCATCGGGCTCCTCTATGAGATAAGAAAAAGGAGGGACAGCTCCCTCGAGTGGTCAAATGGAAGAGCTGTACGTTAACGTGTAAACGTCTATAGCTGTGAATGAACACATCAGAGAAAGAAGAATTAGAAACGAAGGCATGTGACTGGAGTACACGATCATGATCTGAAAAACATTAGTTGCCATTAGAGACACTGCTGGCTCAATCGCCGTGACTATGATTTTACAGCAAACTTTCATAACCTTGTATTAAATACAAACATATGAAAAACAAAACAAAAAAAACCACATTGCCTGGGTGGGGCATCAGCACATGTGGGAGTGTGTGTCCTTAATACCAACCACGGCATTACCTTATTTGACCGCAGAGACACTCGTCCTCCGCACCGAGCACAGAATTTCGTTTGGCAATATGAACAGAGGTGGCCACAGCCATCGGCAAACTTGGTTTTGTGGCAGATCCCGCAGGTTGGGGCTTCGCTCTTCTGGTCCTGACCCTGCTTTGTCTCCTCCCCCATCTTCTTAACTTGGTCCTTATATGACTCAAACTGCTGGTGCAATTTTCTGCAAGCAAATGGGAAGGGCAGAGGTTAATAAAAAAAAAAGGAGATACGGATTGGTGACCAATTAAAAACTTGAACATCGGTATATCATTGATTTTTTTTTTACTCATACAGCCTTTTTTTTTGTACTCCAGAAGTGCTATGTCTTATTCAGGATGAGTGGGAAAAAATGCTACAAACAAACTATTATTATGGATTAGATAAGTCTGAATGATCAATCTTGACATAGAGTATACATAACAAAGGCCGTAAGTATTGCACTGTTAGAGTGTCCAGTGCACACTTGTGGCAGTGTGGGAGACTCGTTTCACACTGGAATTATCCTTGTTGGATGACTCGTGGCTTGAGTCCTTTTCTCCAAATCACACTTCCACAAAAAGCTTCTGCTGTCAGCTGACTAAGTGATATAACCTCAGACGTATGCAGTGTGTTAGATTTTGAAAGGAAAAGCAGACGCCATGACCTCAGTAGCTTCAAAGCTGAGCTCCTCCTTTGATATCGCGCTTCGCCTAAAACACGGTGGGGGTGGGTATCAAATTTGCTTTGCAACTTTAAGAACATCACTTAATTCCACTTTCTCAGGTTCCATTGCGTTTAATGAATCATTTGCACCTGTGTTTCTATATCAGGACCGTTGTAAGGTGAGACCGAGCACACCTCGGAGCCATACTGTTAGATAATCATCTTCCAGATACACACAGTTATTACTGCTCTGGTGTATTATGCTCAGGCAATCATTTGTCATTGCTACTGCCTCTATTGTGTTACTCCTTGTGTCCTATAGATGGCCTCCTACTGGTACATTACATCTGATCTTATACAGTGGCTGCTTAACTCCTAACAAGTCCTCAGAGGCTCCTAAAAAAGCACGGGCTCTTCACATGCATTTTGTATGACACATGTCAATTGAGCGTCTCCTTGGAAACTAAACACTGGGCTGACTTCATAATATGGCGATTAGAATTGGTTTCAGCCCACATATCCCCTGCAACATTCATTAGCGCTTGTGAATTATTGAGCAGAGCTATCCTTTTACCACATACAGCTCTGCATTTGAGATAAACGTGTTTCCTTTGCTCACAACTAGACCTTTAGAGCCCAAACGTAAGGTCCACACACGCCACTTCGAGTCTATGTGTGGGTGTGTGGTAATGTGCACAAGTAACTGTGCCATCTGAACATTAGATCGAGTGCCACAGGCATGCCCCACGTTGTACCCACCGAGGGATTAAAGGGCTAATTGTGTCAGAGCCTTTTGTGTTTACCAGCAGAGATTAGTGTGTACCCTTGTTTAACAGATCCCACCAAATCTCATTTACTGACAGAGGGGCTGATAACAGATTGATCAAGAATATGATACAAGAGGTAAAGACTAGTCTCCCAGGATAAAGGAAATAAGAGTACAAACAATCGTGTTTTTTCTCACTTATCTCCCCTTACAGTCAAGCATTTAGAGAAATATGCGCCAGACAAGGTCACTTACACAGACCACTTCTAGCAGTCACTCAAACCTTTTTGGTGGGACAAAAAAAGAGTTGCTGATGCAAATCTGTGCACTAAAACAGATAACACATAGCAAGAATAACCTGTTTAAGCAGGGTAAAGCGTATACTGCATACAAAGTCAAGGTCATAAAGAGTAATGCAACTTTCATAAGTTTGCCTCTCTACACCAGAACAGTGAAGACATTTAGCTTTAAACCAAGAGTTATCCAAAATATAGCATTATCTGTTATGACTTACAGTTGATTAATGACCTGTTTCATTGCCAGGTGTGCAATCGTGTTCAGGGCAGATTAAGGAGAGTAAAGTTCTATGTGGTCCAAAGATGCGGCAATTCAATTGAACAAGGTCATTGTAAGGTGTAAAAAACAAGCAGTCCTAGGAGAGGCCAGGTCAGCATTCTGGTACGTTCCTTGGAAACAAGGAATGGACTGAGGAGACTAAGTAACATCAAGAAACAAGATAAGTTAAGAGCAATTAAAATTTATGTGATAGCCAATACAAAGAGTCTGTAACCTGCTGTGAGCCCAACTGAGCATGTGTTGTATTTACTTAACACAAAACTAAAGCCAAACTAGCAGTAACTGATGGTGGCTGTAAAACAGACTTCAGAGTCCATCACTGCAAATGACTTGCATCCAAGTATTAAAGATATTTTAGATGGTAGTAATTATATTTGTCAAATAACTTTGAACCTTTAAAAACTGGAATCACTATGTCTAGACTTGGCGGTAACTAACAACTTGTAAATGCAATATTATGATTCCTTAAATCAAAGCTGAAAGTCAATACTTTAATTAGAAGTTGATAACTTTAGTCAAAATCAAATACACTGGTGTAGAGGGGAACAATTAGGAGTTTACTGTCAGTGTCCAAATGCATCTTGCTGTATAAATGAAATATCCCAAAAGTAAAGAGACAACTATCCCAGACTAATCAAATGCAGGAAATAAGTTACTGAGTAAAACAGAATAAATGTACAGTCAGAGTAGAATCCCATGGCAGCCAACAGCTGGTACACAGTACCCATTCTTGCTTATCCAGTCAGACTCGGTCAAATATAGGTGATGCTGCTGACGAGTAATCATACGCTACTCATTGTCCCATCCCAAGCTAGCGTGTCGGAGCTCTCTTACCTCTCTGCCACACCAGAGCAGCTATAAGCAGCCGTAACACGAAACTCTCGCTTGGACGTATGACAGAGTCTGCATATCAACACCAAGCCTGAGCTACAAGCTCTCTACAGGGCTTGGGATTCCTCCTTTGTCACACACCACTGGAGCTGAATCCTAACTTCCTGGTGTCTTTATTATGCCATGCTGACCCTAAAACATCAGCAGTGGGTCTATTAATTGATTTATTGATTACTGATTGATTGATTGATTTCTACAAGATGAAGCAACTTACTGGGTGCAAATCAGATTGCCCAAATATCACAATTCTGTCTTGAGTTTGACTTTAAACTCTAGTTTAATTGCTTTATTGGCAGAAGAAGAATTGAGCTGACAAGTCTGCAGTGTCAGATTTTCACAAACTTTGTTACAGCTAAATAATCTAGACAGCAGTCCCACTACGTGCAGCATTCATTTCTCCCTCTGCTTTGGTTTGTTTTTTATTCATTTCAATAGCATGCTTGATACTCTGGTATGCAAGCTAATTGCACACAGCAATGTTTATCACATTGTTGTGTGGTTGCTGCTTCTGACAGTAAGTCTTATAAGAACCCATGGTTGAAACTTTGATGACATCTCCCTGGTCAAACATCTCGCTGTACAACTGCAAAAATAAAACCACAGACAGACCATTTTGATGCTGTGTCCAAATAGAATAGAACATATATGTCTAACAACTGTCTAATCTGTTGAATGGTAAACTTAAGGCATCAGACTGTTTCTATTGCCCCTCTGGCCCATTGTCACGATTATCAACCCAAACTTTTTTCTTGTGTGATGAGCACGCAACCCTGATATCATCAGTTTGAGTCTTCACAAAGGTATTTTTTTCCTCCTCATTGCCTCATTTTTTTCTAATCAATAAAGACATACCAGAAATGGTAGAAAACATTTCTTGAACACAAACATTCTCTTGCTGGAAAGTTTAAAAATGACGTCCAGCCAATGTTGAAGAAGTACTTTGAGCTGTCATCGCGATAACATCTGCCACGTCAGTTCAGCTTTCATTTGGGAACTTATTTGACCGTCAACAAAAAAACGTCAGCTGATGGTTATTCAACATTAAAATGTTTGTTGGGAGCACTACCACCACATCATATAAAGTAGCAAAGCTTTGTTCAAGCTAAAACAAGCAAAATGCTCCAGAAGGCACACAGATAATATTTTTTGCTGTATATCAGTATATTATATTATGAATATTATTTCTTGCACATTAACACTCATTGATTTAAGTGTAAAACTGTGATTATAGTGACCTTGGTGTCATACTTAATAAGCTGAAACAGTGTGGAAGGACGTAGAGATCTACACTGTTTCAGCCATCAGGAGGCGGATCCATTAGCAAGGTAATGCTAGCTAGCAGCAGTTAACACCATCATATTTTTTACAGGCAGTGAAGTCACATTTGTGGGGATGTTTGGTGGTTACGTTTTCTACAAATGTTATCTTCATTTATTATCAGCTTCATAGAAGAAATTAACATGAGTGCTGAGAATCTCAATAGTTTGCAAATGTTCACAAAATGCACTAGCTAGCATGACAATAGTGATAAACAATTCAAAAGATTTCAACTGAGTACACCACATGTCCCTGTACCCTATTGAAATTCAGAGAAATGAGTAATAAGTCTGAATTCTACAATGTTAAACAGTCTGAATTTAGACACGGAGCAACTATCTCAACCTCCCAACTTTGACCTTATCGTAGTTTGGTGGAGCTAGCAGCTGTGAAACTGGTTTCCTGCTCTATATTCTATTCCTCATAAAAACAAATCAAGCTAGCTAAAATGTTTATCTGTGTGGTTGTTAATGAAAGATTCAATTTTAACAGGAATTTAATAAGTGATGGGTTTTGGTAGGGAAAGATGTAATAATTATTATAAAAATAACCTTAAAGTAAATAATGATTTATGCAGGATTTAGTATTAGAGTCCTGATCAAAGATTAAGAATACACCGACATATATTATAAGACTAACTCCGCTCTCTGTCTTCTTGATCAGTGAGTGACCTGTTACAGCCAATAAATATGTCATTTATTAAAGTTAAATTCATTGTGGCACAACACTTCCACAGCACCCCTCGCCTATGTGCTTAAACCAGCAAACTGAGAAATTTCTAATCATTGTCTCACATCAACCAATGGCCAAACAAGCTGTGAATCCAGCTGCTCGGTTCACCCACCACTATATGTCGGTTCCTGCTGGGAGAAGATCAAAAAGGGGTCTGTACTTTTACTTACGCATTTTGCTCTGGCTCCTTGTCATTTGGGGACTTTTGCTGGGGCTGAAGAACGTTATTTACCAGCTCAGTGATCCCACTAAAGGGAAACCACCTGTTCAAATAAGCAAAGTGTGACTGGAACATCGCAATGAGTCATCATGTGAGAAAACAATCTGTTCAGAAAGGGGGCTTTTAGGAAGCAGGCTGGTTCTTAAGTAGTGGGAAAATAGCAGGAACATTCACTATAACCAGAGCAGAGAGGAGGAGGAGGCCGGGACACGGGCAGAGCAGCGATTAGTGGAACACTGACAACCAGACACAGTGTCAGAAATACAGAGAGAAAGATAAAGAAGGAAAGATGACTCAGACAGACCTATATTTGAGGGAAGGACAGAAAAGCAGGAAAGCTCTGCAGCCAATGGAAATGAGAGCTGCAGTAAATGTCACTTATAGCAGCTTTTTGGTGCAGTGGGGGTCAGGTTGTCAGACTGGTTAGCCCTGCAGGTAGATCTAATCACAATGCAGCTATAGTACAGAATAGCAGGACAGGCGGCTCTACTCCACACTAGCAGTTGAACTACTAGACTACCCAGCCAACCAGAGTGCAGATGATACACTGAATGAAGATGAACAGCCAGTTAGATATCAGGAACAAGGGAAAGATTCTGGGGACCTAGCTGCAAAAAAGCTGGAAGAAAGGAGAAGCCGATGTCATTGATGTCATGGAAGTCAGCTGTTTAGTGCACAGCACAAAATTCAACGACCTGATTCACTCATTGAGAAATTATTCATTAAAACGGGCCACT
Organism: Pundamilia nyererei; assembly: GCF_000239375.1. Taxonomy (NCBI): domain Eukaryota; kingdom Metazoa; phylum Chordata; class Actinopteri; order Cichliformes; family Cichlidae; genus Pundamilia; species Pundamilia nyererei. The sequence continues at coordinate 854,245 of NW_005187510.1, forward strand.
CTTTTCCAAGACATTAATGACTTTTTGTTATTAAACTCCCAGACAAAGAGGAGAAAGCCACATGAAGCACGCAGCATCGACTGACAGGAAGAAGTGTCAAAGCCTAGAGCACACTGGGTAATGCAGTTTACTTACTGTGCCAGCTGAGGCTTTGGTTCTTCTTTGATCCTAAAACATAAAAAAATAAAAAGTGTGCGCAGCTCAGTGCATATCAAACAGAAAGAGATGAGGAAAACAATAAAAGATGGGGAAAAAAATAAACAATGAGGATGTCATTAAAGATGGGTGTGACATAAATAATTATCCCGCTCTAACAAGAACAATATTTAAAAAAATATATTACAGATGATGATTTCATGAAAACAACAATTTAGCTGTGAAAATGGTAATAAAGTAAACAAGAAAACTCACAGGAAGATTTTAAAAATGACGTAATGTAAATAAGTGACGCAGATAACACTTAAATTAAAAATGACCGCTTCATGTGAGTAACACCCTCTTTCATACTGAATCTTCTGCCGTGGACAAACATTCAATTTGATGCTGTGGCTATCTCAAATCCAAATCCGCCTCCCTATTGCACAAAGAGCTTCACTAAGGTGGATCTATAAGTGATAAGACCCCCACCATCATCAACAGCATCAGCTCATCAATTTCCAGAAACACTGGAAAAGATCAACAAACACAAGCTAAGAGTAACCACCAGGGAGTGCGGTCCAGCTGTGTGACACTTGAGCACTGCCTTCAATTACTTGCTGACCAGCACTGTGAGGCAAGGTTGGAAGTAGTAACTAATTCTGTGTAAACATTAGCTACACCAAGTCATCAGCGAGGTTTAACCTACACTGAAAGTTCACAAGGTGTAGTTTGTGGTCTGAAAATCTATAACTAACTAACCAGATTCAATGGGGAAAAATAACTCATATGGTGTCACAGTATGAGTATTGATATTATTAGAACCTGACCGACATACTGGTGGGGCCAATGCATTGGCTGATATTACCTATTTACAGATATATCTGTATGTACAATGGCCAATAAATGAAAAAAAACAAAACAAAACAAAAACAAAACACCTTCAACCACATTATGAGTGTTGATGTTGCAGCTCTCCTGATGCCAACATGTGTTTGGAATCCAACGAAAACATAACAACCAGCTGAATCGAGCAGAGCTAGGCAGAAGATTTAATCATCCATAATTGTAGCGACATTAAAAGAGAAAAATCAGCCAGTATGTCAGATTTTTAAATTGCCTACTATCGGTATCGTTCTTAAAAATTCTGCTGTCCACATATTGAAATATCCTGAACTATTGAACCCTAAATTGCCCCTGATGCAGCCACTGAAGTGTGTGTCTGATAGAACTTTATACGTAGTAGTACATTAACCATGTAACACAGTTATCATGTTATTTTATTATTTCCCAACTTCGGGATAAATAACATATAGCTTCGCAACTTCCAGAAAGTTCTTCACTGGAACTACAATATATAAAAGACATAGTCTCAGTGCAAAAAGTTTACAGCGTGTTCTCTGGATTTTCTAGAGTAATTGCAGATTTAAGTGCTATGAGCACGCACCAACAAAATTCAATTCACCTTGCACTGATGTAGTGGAAGAAATCCTCTTATAACTAAGAAAATAAAACCAAACCGTTGCAGAATGCTACGGGAGGGATTTGATTTGTTTTTGGTGTATTCAGCCTTGAAAATAAATTATAAAATGAAGCAGCTTATAATACATGTTTGTGTGGAGCTTTGAAGAAGTCAGCTAGGGGACAAACTGCTGCCATGTCAGCTGATAATTCTAATGAGGTATTTATCAGGCCTACAGTTTGCGTTGGTAGAACTGATACATAGAAATGATCATTTAAATAACTTACTATCAGAACAACTGTACATAAAGTACAGTATATACACTTACTTTGTTGATTAGGCCTGTTTAGCCGAAGCAACTGTCTAATGAGTCCATCACGGTGTAGGAACTCACTGCATTTAAATATGTAGACAGGAAGAACTGCTGAAGTTCAAACTAAAGAAAGTCGAATTAAGTGACTTGAAATTGGCGTTGCTGTTGGTGGCAGATGGGCAGAATTCCAGAATTTGATGATTTGCTGGGAAGCAGCAGCTTTTCTAGGGTTTACAAGGAATCAAATGCAGCATTTGACATGAAAATGCCTCACTGATGAGGGAGAACAATGGTCAGCGTGGTTCAAACACAGATAGAAAGGCAGCTCTAACTTCAACGAGTATTACAACCAAGGCATGAACAACAGCATCTGGAAATCTTTGGGCACATCCAAATTATTGTAAAAACGCTGAATCATTTTGAAACTTTATTTGCTCGGTCTGCTATATATTCAATAACATACATGTATTCAGTAGTAGTATATAATACATCATGCTTTTGCAGGTGGTTACAGTTTAACCAGAGCATCTTGTAAATAAGGGTGGGTATGCGTAGTTTCTTGAACATGACAATAACCATGGCCTCGACAATAACGATCTGAATCCAGCAGAGCAACTTTTGGAAGTGGTGCAAGTGGAGATCATGTAATGAAGGTGCTGCCCAAAAATCTGCCAGTATCAATATCATGCCAATCTATTCTGAAGGGGTGCAACTTAATACTAGCATCCATCAGGGCATTCATTTTCTTATCCAACAGGGTCATGGGGGGAGGCTGGAGCCCATCCCAGCTGTCACGGGAAGAGAGGTGGGGTATGCCCTGAACATGTTGTTAGTTTACTATAAGACCAAGAACTGTTCACTCTTACATCCAAACCCACAGCCAATTTAGAATTGCCAATTAACCTAACGAGCATGTCAATCTGTATGTTTAAACAATGCAGATTCAATATCAACTTATTTCCATTACTGAAATCAAAGCAAGAAGCCAGAACTTTTTTTGTCCTGCAGCATATACCGGTAACATGCATCCCCTCTAATGACCACAGGAGCCCAGAAACAGGACAAATATAGGAGTAACAGCTTGCACACGCAGCATCCCTTAACACGCATTCTCTTCAAATAACGCACATCTCATATAGTGATATCTCTAGAAGTTCAAAATACGTGCAACCAGGACAAAACGCCAAAATTACACCGACACAGACACAAACAGCAAGCACCGTGTGACCGTCTTGTGTCTGTACACCATCTATCAGTGGCGCTGCAAGCTCAGCTGCTGTCGCCTGGTTTAGGAGCAAATGTCACTTAAAGCAAAACACAGACATACTGCAGCTGAGAATCACACACCAGACCTCCGCACACCTGATCGCCGCTTATTCTAGTGAGCTGCTGGCTTCATATAGCCGTGTGAAATGGAATGTGTTAATTGGATTTTGTCTGATTCTGACCATCACAGCAACAGTAGCTAATTTGTTGTGTGTGACTGGTCTGATTCCTACATGTAGTGCTGCGAATAATGATTAGTTTCATTACTGGTTCACCTTTTTTTTTTTTAATGTATTGCTAATAAAATGACCAGGACCTAAGGCAATATGCCCATATAACTATTTTTGTCCAAATCCCAAAAACATTTAGATTACATGCATCCAGTTTTTGTCTGCTTCATCCCATCATCCCAGCTGTCATAGGGCAAGAGGCAAGTTGCCCAGGTATTAGTCGCCAGTCCATTGCAGGGCTAGCACATAGACATGAGCATTCATGCTCTCACCTACGGCCAATTTAGATTCACCACTTAACCTAACATGCATGTCTTTGGACAGTGGCAGAAAGCCAGAATAACTGGGGAGAGCATGCAAGCCCTACACAGATGCTGGCTAGTGGATTCAAACCCAGGATCTTCTTGCTTCAAAGCAAGGCTGCCCACCTTCAAGTTTAACGTGTTAAATAACCTCTGAAACAGTCCCAACTAAAAATAGTAGCCGTAACCCTTACTTTACCCCTTATTAGTGGCAGCCCATAGAAGCCTAGTAATGACACATTAAGCCTGTTAACCCCTTAGCAGTCCAATTAGTCCCCTAAACCATCCAATGTACCGTGGGCGGTACGTCCGACTGCTAACAGGTTAAGCCATATTTGAGAATACCCCATCATTTTAACATCCCATACTTCACATATAAACTCAAACTGCCAAAAAGATGCTGAGGCTAAAGCAGAGTCACACAGAGCATCAGAATGGAGCACTGAAGCCTCACAACAGTCTGGTTTAGCGAGAGGTAGAGCACAGCAAAAGTGAGAGATCTGTCCATCTGATCTGTGTCGGACGGGTGAGAGAACACACGAGAAAAGATATAGTCCTGTGTACCCATCAGTCTCGCTGCTCTGTTTTCCGATGAGCCAGTCCATATTTATCCTCTCGCTGTGTTCTCCCGATGACCTGCAGCGCCGTTCCTTATTGATCCCATCAGCACCGTCTCTGTGGTCGCATTACAAGCCTCATATTTATCTGATCGAGCCTGCTGCCTGCCTGCCTGCCTGCCTGCCTGGACAGCTGCCGGGCGCTGTGTGTGTGTGTGTGTGTGTGAGTGAGAGAGAGAGAGAGAGAGAGAGAGAGAGAGCGCATCTGACTATGCATTTATGCACACCATATCAACATGTGTGCGTGTGTGTGTGTGAGTGAGTGCTCTGTGTATTATTTGACATGGGGCAGTGAAATGAGTGAGTGTAAAATGTCACAAGTGACGTATTCGGGATCCTGGCTGCTGCGGAGGCCTCCAGGCCAGATGCAGTCTCCTGTTTTCTGTCTGTTTAACCTGCTCTCTGCAATCACATGAGACCATCGCAAGACATAAAAGACAGATGAAAGACACAAATGGTTCAGAGTTTAGAGTAAGTTTGTGCGGGAGTTTTAAAAAGTCACATCCTGCTGTTATCTTTACTCTTATTTGCTCCTGGATTTCAGTTTCCGCTTTTTCTCAGTGGCTTTGAGTCACAATGACTGATGCTGCACTGCTCTCTAGTGGACAGATGTGCTGCATAAGCTTCTAAGAGATAACTTCCTGGGATTTTATTAGAGCACAATCATCTTATTTTCATACCATGTGGACTTAACTGCTGCGCCAGAAAACAACAACACATAGAACTAGCAGCCATCCACAGAGGTGCTGGATCCCTGCCTAGTTACAAATTACTGAATGTGTATCCAGATTGGGGCATGGGGCAGTGCCCATCTTGCCTGATGCTCCCAGATCGTTAATCTTAAAATGCCAAAACCACTGACAGCGAGTGTGGATGTGACCAATGATGGACTCTAACAGAGTACATTTACTCTAGTGCTTTACTGAATTGCAGTCTGAATGTATATGAACTTTAAGATTTCCTGTTTTACTTCTTTCTGCTTCTACTTTTTTTTTTTTTACTTTTTTACTTTTTCAGCATATTTTACCATTCTTTATTATTAAATAAAAAGCTGCCTGGCAGAATATAATACACACATTAATTTCTCAGTAATTCTGATCAAAAATATAACAAATATGACTCAGAAAGGGGCCATTGTGTCTTGTTTTGATGCTAAAACTTTTACTTAGGCAAAGCATTGAAATGCTTGTTTCAGAAAACACCTAAAACTTTTCAGGCTCTGCATTGTCACTTTTCATCTATATTAAGCCACAGGGCTGCACAGCGCAGAAACTGTTTTCTGCACTCTGCACTTGGTCTCCCCCGTGCCACAACACTTTCAAAGATCTTGTAAACACCCTTCAATAAAAGCCAGACAATCAACTGAAGGAGTTAGCTCTGAAACAATTACAGCCTGACCAGTGGAGTACTGATATTTTTGTGTTTATTTCGTGCTTCCAATAGTGTAGTGGTTAACAGATTTACTTGGCAAGCAAAAGGTTGCTTATTTAATTCCAGCTGGAACACAAATCTCCTTTATGTCTGGAAGGGGATCCGTGTGTCAAGGGAGCAGCTGAAAGTAGCTTTACTGACATTTGGTGAAATTATAACATATCAGATGATATTTGTTTCCCTTCAGATACAGTAAACATGGGATTTCTCCAACATTTTTTATGTGTAGCTCTTTACTTGTTCACGCCCGATTTCACTCGATCAGTTTTTATGCTTGTGGCATCCCAAACGCGGAAGTTCAAAAATGCCCTCTTGTGGACAAAGTATGCAACATCAAGACATATAACGTGGATAGATCCACAAACAGCTAATAAATGTGTCAGGCTCTAGAAACAATTAGCTGATTATTATTATTATTATTATTTTGTCTTTTAGCTCCTTTTTTATTTATTGAATCACTGCAAAATAAATGTATTTGTGTTGTGGACAAAAATAGTCATGTATTAGATCTGTGAGGTCATTCAAAAATATTACCAAAGATGATAACTACTACAGACCTACTGAAGCCAAACAAATAGATTCTCTTTGAATTTTATAAGTACACTTGATCTTTCAAGTGTACTTATAAAATAAGTACACTATAAGTTTTCATTTCATTGTGTGAGATTTTTCTAATTCTTTACTGTCAGCTAAGTGTATAAGTAACTGATGAGTTTGGACTTGTTGCTGTGAATTACTTTTATGTTTTAAAAAAGAGATCTATACAGGAAATGATGAACACACTTTTAACACCAGCCACAGCAAAAAGGATGCAAATTGGCACTTTATAAGAAGGATACTGTTGTAGAAAAAAAAGCTGCATCAGCTTCATTCTAAATCTGACTCATAGGGAGGTGAGATCCTTGAGAGATCTGGGTTGATGCATCTCTGATGTACCAGAGAGAGGAGTCTAACATGCATAGCTAGACCTCGACTTAAACAGTGCAATTTTCAAACTGCTGCTCCTGTGTCACAGCTGTGTTAAGACAAAGTTACTGATACGACGGCTGCGCAACAAGCCCTGAATCAGCGCTGGACAATGCAGTAACAACTTGCACCACAGCAGGTTCACCAACAGCTAATGTGCATGCAACAAAGAAACAGAAACCAGGAAACAAGCAGGACCCGAATGGCACACTATTTAACTAACCTTAATCAATATTTCCACACAGCCCAGTCTAAGTTGCCATGAGAAAGTATTTTTAAAAAACAAGGAAACAAGACCAGTAGAAGCATAATGTACATTTAACTGATTCTAAATAAGCTGCAGCTCACAGCACATGTCGTGCAGTTTTAGAAGATAACTCTCAGTTGACTTTCTTTGAGTAGAAACTCAGTTACATATTGACAGAACAGCAGCAGAGCAGCAGGGCTATGATGAGGTGTACTGGGCAGTCTCCTCCTCAGGGACAGACTGACAGGGCTGGGATTGCCACGAGCAGAACACAACAAGCCTGCTCATCGCTAAATATCTATTGCAGATCGTGACAAAAGCACCTCTACTGCGCATTTAGATCCACATGCATCAGCGCGTTCACTTAATTGGGATCCTTTGCACTCAGAACTGACTGACTGTGTGTCTGAGAAGATACTCTGCAATGAAATATTACAGATGTCCCCTTAAATCGTTTGAGAACAGAATATTGGCAACCCGCTGTGGGTGACAGATTTTAAGCAGAGGGTCATATAAGGCCTTGGCTACAACACTGGAGCAGAAAATCTGTGATAGAGGATCTCATGGCTAAGCAATGACCCCACAGGCCTTTTGAGTCCACTACAGACTGAGCGATAATTGGATCATAAGGGAGTAATCTGGCTCTGTGAGTAAATACAAACTACATATCATTAACACATCCCGGTCAGTCAGTACTGCCAGGAGATGAGGTTAATGTCTGTCTGAAATCACTCACAGGCAACTAACCGTTAGGGAAAACTTTCATCGGAGACTGTGGCCCAGCAGAATTTTACTCTGGGCTTATTTACTGTATGATACAACTTGCCACCTGGTATATGCCAACAGTGTCTATTTAATAATAATCCCTTAAACTCGCCTGCAATTGAGACACAGTAAAGAGTTCATGTGGGGAGCAATAGATGGATTACATTTGTCAAAGTGCTCTGAGTGCTCTAATCTCTAATTAGTCTAATGATCATTTAGCATTTTTAGACTTTTTGTTAACTCTTAAACAAAACGATAGGAGTTCATAAACAATAAGGCAATCCCCACTACACTAAAAACCCTGAAAAACTGGTGCATAATCTGTTTCCTTCCTGGCTTCAGTGGCCACTTTAGGGGAAACTACTGTGGCCAACTGCTTATCTGTAGTGGGTGTAGGCTGACAGTCCACTGTTTACCTCAGCTGTCAATATTCGGGTTGTCCATGTCTACTCATTTGATGAGTCAGTGACTCTCACTTCTGTCTGATGTCAGCGATACTGAGGTGAGTTGTTGAGGATATCCTGAATTTTTCTATAAGCCCTGCTGTTTTTGCCTCTCTTAGCCCCTATTAGCTGTTTTTAGCCGCTGTAAGCTGCTGTTATCTGGTGTTAGCGAAACATCTTTAAAGTAAATCTAACATTGTTGGACACAGACACTTAGAGAGTAAACTCTTATACAATGTGAGAATATTATCAAACTCTTCATCAGAGGGAAAGCGTGACTTTTAGGACACTTGCGGCCTAACGTTAGCTGCTATAATATTAGCTTATAACCTGCTGTTGTTGCGTTTAGTCGGTCAGCTGTCCGAAGATGGGAGGGAAACATATCTAATCTGCTGACAACAAGTAATTGTGATAATACTGAGAATAAATAAGCATGTTTATCCACGTTGTAGAGCCCTGACTTCAGTTCAGGAGATGAGGCTTGAGGTGAGAATGAAGAGGATGAGGTGGATGTAAGGGAAGAGAGCACATTGGCGGAGGAGGCAGATGAAGAGGTGGAGGAGAAAGACATATTAAGAAAGACTAAATTATAAGGTGGACTACTTATATGGGCAGTGTCTCGCCACATACATAAAATGTGATTAGGCGAAATGGTGATGTCCATCTCCACTAATGTATTCAACATGGCGGGGCAACATAGCTGGCGCCGCTCCTTCAAACTCTTAATGCACTAAGTTTATGAGAATTGATGCATTTGCTGGAAGATATAATTACACACTAAACAATGTATATTTATGAGTATAACATTCTTTTCTCTGTTAAATCACCTTAAAACAATTACTGTAACTTTAAGACTGTGTTACTGTACTTTCCCCTCTGCTGTACATTACCAAATCTTAAACAAAGAGAGAGAGGGGGCTAAAAATAGCTGCTCATTTAAAGATGGGTGATTAGATCTTGAGACACTTTTTTTTTCCATTCTACCTCTCCAGTAAATGCCAGGAGAAGGGCTACTTAACACTTTCTCTCCATCTCGTAGAGGATTAGGGGCAGGGGATGAAGTGCTGATAACTTCCTCTGGCACGGGGCACTGGCAAGGCGCGATAGGCAGGGCAAGGGGAACGGCGAGAGGGCAAGCGCCTCGGTGTGGAAGGGGTTGGCCAGCTACCACAGCTGGGCCTTAGAAAGCAAAGATAGGACTGAATCCACGGGGCGCACTCATCAGAATAGGCAATTTAACAGTGCGCAAGCCAGACCTCCTGACCAAGAACTAATATTCAGATTGTCAAACAGGAGTTGGCAACAGCAGGTTTTTTTTCTGAGCAACGGGGAAGTGGCTAATCTGCTGCCAAATATAACTAAAATCCATCTGTTTCCTTAGATTACCTGCCAGGATTCAATTGAGCTGCTCCATATCTCTCTTCCTGAGAGATTTCCAAGTGGCAAAGAGTCAGCTAATCACCCAGCAGCCCACACATTCACAAGTATATTTCTATGCAAAAGCTTACAGGAAGCATATGTACAATATCCATATGTCATTTTAATACAGCAACTTCACCATACAGCGAATCATGTATAAACAGTACGAGAAGCATTTAGTCAGAGGCAGTGACGCACCGTGTTTGTGTTTTTGCACACAGTATATGAGCGTATTTGCTTTAATAATGGGTGTGTGTACAACCGCGTCTTTCACTGTATGTGTACGCTTAGCTGCGTCTCCTGTCAGCCCACTTTATTCATCCTGACAGAGATACATTTCATAATGGCTGTGATCAGCACTTTCTTGGCAGCTGACATTGTCCCTAGCTAACGTCACAACTCCTGTTATATGCGAGGCTCAACAGCTCCACTGGGAATGCTCTAGAACTTTAGCCTCAGCCCCACCGTGGCTGGGTCACCACCCCCCTGCGTTTTAACTCAGTCTCTAGACAAACACAGCTGAAGGCAGCTTCATGCCTTCCTTCGTCCCTTCCCACGTACCATAAACAGTGAAGAATCAAGAACACTTCTCAAGCACTAATGCCATTTCTCCATCCCCCCGTATTATTTCCAGTCTCATAATCAGCAAAAACCTAGTTTCAGCCTTTTCTCCTCATGTCCATGATGAGGGTAGAGTGGTGATGATTATGATCACATTCTCTGACACATGCCACTATCCAAACCTTCCCCTCAACAAACCTCCCATCAGCCCCCATCTTTAAACAGATACAACAGCCTCTCGACAGTGTTGTTGTGGTCTGTACTGAAACTGCAGTCAGCTGTCTAATGTCTATAATAATAGCCCAGCCATGGCTAACAATAGAGAGGTAATAGATACCCCGCCTATTGTTGGCCAAGCCTGCTCTACTCCTTCCTGTCACAATTCATCACTATAGCACATCACTATTAGCTTGTTTAACTAAACTGCAAGCAGTGTACCCAGACAGACAAGCACTGAGCCTGCTGAGATCACCTTTCTGCACACAGGTTACACCCGTAGACACCATATGAAGTCCCACACCATGGATCATGTTTTATGTATTGCATACACTACACACAGTCTAAAAGACTAGCATGCTCATTCAAATGAACAGATGTCGCCACGACACTGTATGACTCGAATTAACTTGGACTTGGTGGCTGTCAACATCTGTCTGATTGTGCAGAATGAAGTGTTTGAGTGTAGCTGCTGTAAAAGCTCAAATCAAAAGGATTCCCTTGCATTAGCAGCCTCTGCACAGATTTAAAGCAACAACTATTCAAGCATCTGCCCCCTCGAGGATAAGGACCAGCCTCTGTACACCAACTACAAAAAAACAGCTCCCAGCCCCCCTCCTCATCACCTGATGCTTAGTGGCTTTAAATGCCTGCACTCCGTTTCTTGAGGTGTCGCTTCAGAGAGCTGCATTTACATTTTGCAAAAGAAGGATTTCTTTGTGTTTGTGCAAGGACCCTTCTCCCCTCGCCATCATCCACTGCTACACATCCAGGCCACGTCAGCATCATCATGGCAATGGTGGCAGTATCTCAGTGGGATGGGAGATATTAAGGGATTAGTGGGAGATCCTCCATCAGACTTCAGTGACGGAGCACGATCCCGGGATCACAACATCAGCTCCCTCTGCCCACCAACGTCCTGATCAGTGTCAGACGATGGGGAAGAGAGACAGGCCTCGTCACTGTTTATGTTCAGTTTTGATAGTACACACCCAACAAACCAAGCAAGGCTGAATACGGCAGATACTGAATCTTTTGGATAATGACTTTGAAGCCACCATTAGCTCTAGGCAGAGTGAGCGGTGGCCTATATGCTGTACAATATATCCCACTGTAGGTTACATGGTAGTGCCTGTGTGCAGTGTTCAAATGGTGGGCTTATATAAGAGCTGCGGCTGTATTTGTGACATCACCATAAGCACTGCTCTTTATCCTCCTTTATTTATGTCAGTCGGCTACCTACAGCAGCATTTGCATCCACTGTACATGTAAAGCTGTGTAGCATTACATAATATCTAACCTGACTCATGATGGAAGAACAATAACCATAACAATATATACTATATATTTAAAATAGAGAGCAAGCAGGAAGCAGAAATAATAACAAAGAAGCAAAATATGTATTTCCATTTTTTAGAATGTATTCTGGGCACAGTATTAAAGGACCTTAGATCCATAAGGTTTTTTGGTTGGGTTTTTTTGGGGGGGTTTTGCCACACAAAGGCGTATTTGAAGGACCGGCTCTGCTGCACGCACATGGTTGAGTCACCAGTTTGCACCTGCTTTGACTAGCTGAGTCTTGAATGAGCATAACGTGGAGAGACACACAATCACGTTGGAGAAAGAGAGATTAGACCAGCCTGTGTAAACTACCGCTACTAAATACATTAGCTCACACACCAAGCATCTCGGGGGTTGGATATTAGCAATTTAACTGTGTGGGTGGTTTTTTTTTTTCATTTCAACATTAACTTGAGTTGATAGTGATTAAAAACAAACGAGAAAAAAACAAGAAAAAAGTAGCCAAATCTAGAAATTTAAGTCTGTACCCGCTACTTTTTTTCTGTTCAGGTTCATTTTAACATCCAGGACAAAAACAGTGTGTCTTTTTTGTATTTCTTCATAAAAATCAAGCATATTTTGCCTGTGCATTTAACAAAAAAGGGCCTTATTTAACCTGTGAGCTTACATGTTCAACTTGATCTAAAACACTTCGACAAGTGTTTTAGATCACACTTTTGTTGCTAAGGAGGCTAAAACTTTTGGATTAAGTTTTAGCCTCCTTAGCAACATTCACTGAAGCTAATGCTATTGTACAACTGGATGTTAGTTAAGCTTTGTGACTGAGTTAGCTATTTAGCACAGAGGTCTTTGTGTGGACCTTTCTGTATGCCACAACTCACCATGGTGAGATCATAGTCTACCACTGAGAAAGTAACTAAATGAACGGAGGGAAGGAAAAGGGCTTTGTGGTATCTACTCTAGGGTGACCGTATTTTGATTTCCAAAAAAGAGGACACTTGGCTCAGTCATGAAGAACTTGCTTAAAGAAACATATTTAACATATTTAAACGATACCTCCTCTGTGCGGTTAATGAATTGTGAAATAAAATATGCCATATAGGCTTTTACAAGTCAACAAGTGCAAAAAAATAACTTGAAAGCTTCTGGAATTAAATAATGGTACATAAATAATGCCTCATCTGCATAAGAAAAATTACCAGTACTGGATCGGTACGAGGGAAGTTTCTTTTGCAGTTTGTCTGAAAAGATGGACTTGTGCTTTGGGATCTTTTAAACATCATTAGGCGTGCTGCTGCGCGCTGTCTGTCCCGTCTGCGAGTGCAGAACAAGCGCTCACAAAGCAGCAGTTCGGGGATGACTTCAAACACATGGGTCCTCTGTTGGAATATAGTAAAACCCGGACATTTTTATCAATCACGAAAATCCCCCCAGACGCCCCGGACAGAACGTGAAAAGAGGACATGTCCGGGGAAAAGAGGACGGTTGGTCACCCTAATCTACTCTGCTTCAACCAACACGACCTGGCTACAGGAGAAAAGGATTCATATATTTTTAGAGCAAAATCATCATTAAAACATTGTTCAAGATTTCAGGAAATACTCTTATTTCCTTACTTGTCAAGAGTTGCTTGAGGAACATTGATACCATATTGCTTAGTATGACGCTAAGTCAGGCTAACAGTTAGCTTGACTTTGCATAGCAAGTGGAAGCAGACATGAATAAAACTAGCCTACTTTTAACTGCTTAGTTTTAAAAACTATATCAAACGACCCGTAAGCCCACTTAGGTATATGTAAAATTTCAGTTTTTCTAGTTTAGTTTTTCTACTATAATTTTACTCCTTCCTGAAGTTGTTGTTATTTCTTATGAATTAGAACAATTGAATGAGTATTTAGTCTCTGAAGAGTACCCTAACCAAAATCATGTTACTCCAGCATTGTATACCCAGAGATGATGGGTAACCTTCATTTAGCTTTCATCAGAGCATGAAACTGATTACGGCTGTAAGGCTGAAATGTTAGCATTTTTGTTGGTGTATTTGAGATTTTTCAGCTATCAAAGCAAATAAGTATGTTTTTGAATCTGAGAGGACTATGACAGAACTATCTGTGAGGATAAATTTTATCAAGACTTCTGATGAAAATAAGTCACTTTGGTTTTATTAGATGGGTGTCAGATCTGTTAATGACACTTATTTGTCAAGAAGGAAGATGAATTAATCAATTCCTCAGTTAATTAACATGATTCTTCGTTAGAAGCTCCTTTGTCTTTATGGTTGTTGGAGATGGTTCTGTTTCTTTGCTGTCTGGGTTTCTTGGATGCCTGGCTGCATGCCGGTCACTGCGGAAAGCTGAGTGTCCCCACTATTAATAGTCCAACTAACAGCATGAAGGTTCTCACTCTTTGAACGCAGTCAGCTGGAGATGACCTGGTGCCACGTTCCACCTTTAGTAACTGGCCATTCAGTGGCTTCACTTTCCCATGCAGGTGTCACTGTCTCTCCTGCTTTCAGTTTGTCTCCTGCTTGCTTGTTCACAAAGCATCTACATAGATGTTAGCAGTACAAACATTGAACTATATTTAACAGCTGTAAGTGCTCAATTCCTGTGCCACAGCCTTAGATTCATATTTTGAGAAATCAGTAGCAAAGATTGTTGTTATGATAAATTCATCTCAAGCGTGTCATTACTTTACCCTTAGAGATACATTTAACATTGACGCTACCAGCTATTCTATAGCAGGCACACATGTTCTTCAGATACGCTAGGCTTCCCTCAGAGGATCAGATGCTGTATATCTTCTTCCAAAACGGACTTTATAATGGTGGATGGGGACGGGGGATGGGCAATAAAAGTGATAAAGTGTCAGCTTCGCAGTGCCTTTCCCTTTCATGATTCTGCTCTCTTTGTTCTTATTTGGCTGATGTTCCTTTTTTGCATTCATTATTTATCTCTTTTTCTCCGTTTTCTTTGTTTTACCGCACTACTATTCATTTATAGCTGCATTTCTGTTTCATTGTGTTGCTCTCATTCAGGCTAGTCTTGCACAGCATGCTGGGAAGCTTACATAACAAAAGGCCAGATGTTCTAGTAGTGAAGCTGTAGCTGGGTTCTGTTCTGGCTCAGTCCAGGATCACTAGGATCGCTTTCAAGTACTTTCTAACAGACAAAATGACACACTGACTCACAGTCACATAAAAATTGCAATACAAACAGAGCTATGTCTATCTGCCCACCTAACTTCTTGTGATCGGACCCATAGAAATGAAATTTTTAAACACAGTTAATTAAATAAGACATGAAAGTTGCTTGAGCCTTTGCTTAACTATTATTTAACATATAATATTATAATAAGTACAGAGGAATCATCATTTGCTGGGGTAGCAACAATTTAATATGCATTGCTTGTACTAGTTCCAACAACCTATTAAAACATTTTCCTGTAGTCGTGTTTCACCAAGGGCATTTTAGATTGCACAGCCAGGGGCAGGAAAATCCCTTCAAACTTTGCTTGAGGGATAAGATCCCAGAAAGTATAAAACCAATGCTGACAAATGCAGATGTTATTTTGAACAAAGCCTTAAGAGACAATGGAGCCCAGTGCTGTGCTGTGCCACACAGGAGAATAGCAGGCTATGTGAGATGGCAGGCTGATTGCTCTGTCAATGAAGACTGAGGCTGTCATATCAGCAACGGGACCTGATAGCATCACAGACGTCAATGTCTCTCCTCTCATTTTCTTTGTGATGTTCTCTTCTCCCTTTCCCCTCTCACCCCCCCCCCCCCCAGTCCCTGCTCACTTCCTTTCCTCCCTGCCCTTTCTTCTGCTTTCCTAACACATTCTAGCCTATCCACGTGTGTGCTCTCTCTTCTTTTACAAACCCTGTTATTGACTCAACAGAGCATTGTCAAAAAAGTTCTTAAACACTACATCCCTGTGAACACGACTAAAATGATCCCACCAGCAGATCTACATTACAGACCAAAAAATATTATGAGCCATTGCACACTATTACATCAGGTGACCTGTTTGTTTATCTGTAGTTAATCCTGCAGACATGCTCCCAGTGCTATAAATAACTGGCAGATGTATTTTAATCCTGAACTGAAAATAGCTACACGTGAATGTTTTATTTGTGTTTTAGCAACATTTGATTGCCCAGATGTTCTGCTCTTATTTGTATTGTGAAAAAAAAGGTTAAAACATACTTTATGGCTAAAAGCATGCATTACAACTACAGCAGCTGCTTGGCTAAGGGTGGATGGGCTCTGCTTTAGAGACAGGGTGAGAAGCTCAGTCATTCTAGAGCCGCTGCTCATTCCACATTGAAAAGAGCCAATTGAGGTGGCTCTGGGACAGACCCAGGATTCGCTGGTGAGATTATATCTCGACTGCCTCGGGAACAAATCGGTGTGGCCAGGGTGAGGGAAGTCTGGGCTTCTCCGCTTAGACTGGGGCCCTTGCAACCCGTACCCAGGTAAGTGGTAGAAAACGGTAGGATGGATGGAGAACGTTCACAAACTGCCTTCATGGCTTCGGACTACATTGCTAAATGCTATATTTTATACAGTGTGGCAATGGAAGTGAATTCCAAGATAGATTACAGAGATTAGATTAGATGAAACTTTATTAATCCCTCGGGTGGGTTCCTCCGGCAAATTCAGCTTCCAGTTGCACAGCACCGACAGACGTTGCATGTTACAGATGCAATAAAGGGGAATGAGAGCAAGGATATAAACATAAATATATATATAAAAACATATATACACATATATATATATAAATACAGAATATATAATATGGATAAACAGGAATACCAGTGGATTGCACATTTGAGTGAGTCTATTGCACAGTGATTATTGCACAGTCGAATATAAGAAAAAAATATTGTGAATATTGCACAGTGAAAAAAAAGCACTACAGCTCAGCTTTGTCCCCCTGTTTCCCCTCCCTCTCTCCTCCAACAAGGAGTTAAACAGTTTGATGGCGTGCGGGACAAAGGAGTTTTTAAGTCTGTTGGTTCTTGACTTTGGGAGAAGCAACCTGTTGCTGAATAGGCTCCTCTGATTATTTACGACCGTGTGCAGAGGATGCCCAGCATAATGTCCATAATGTCCAGCAGTTTCTTTAGTGTCCTTTTCTCTGCCACTGTCACCAGATTGTCCAGCTTCATGCCGACCACAGAGCCAGCCTTCCTGATTAGTTTTTCCAGTCTTGCTGTGCTGCTCCCCCAGCACACCACAGCATAGAACAGTACTCCTGCAACCACCGACTGGTAAAACATCCTCAGGATGAAGAGGTGTGGCTCCGTACGTTTGTCCATATAGTATAATATGTACTGAATGTGAAGGATGTGGCTTATATTTACAGAGAACTGTAAATCAGCTCACTTTCTCGGTTTTGTGGCATTCAGTCTAAGGGCTTTCATGAATTATGCTGGTTGCAGAGATATTTAGCCACATATTGGCAAATTTAATAAGGAATTTAGCAGCTAAAAACATGATATGTTTATCTATACTTCATGTAAACCGAAACTGAGCTAACAACAATAAACTAAGCTTAGAAGTAGTCTGAGGCATTTTCTTTATAATAATACAATAATTTTTACAATAATACAATGCCTGTACTGGATGCCACATTTTGGCATACAAGCCTTTGTTAGGGTTAGAGAGACTTCATGGAAACAGTGGCTCTTTTGTCGTTGTGTTCCACCAACAGGAATCTTCCATTTGTGCTGTCCAACAGCAGTGGAATATTCCAGTCTTACCCAAGGCGGAAGAATGGAACATTCCACGCATTGGAATTTTTTTAGGTGTAATATCACCATCCCATGTGACTTAAGGTATTTGAAATCATGTAAAATACAGCGCCTTGGAGGTCTTTGAGTTTAATTCTTATATGCATATATTCAATCCCAAGAGTACCTACGTCTAAAACCATTCAGATCCAGGAAGGACTCAAAACCTACATGGACCTGTGTGGAAAAAGTGATTCCCCCTAAACCTAATAAGTAGTTGGGCCACCTTTGGCAGCAACAACTACAATCAAGCAATTGTGATCACTGGCAATGAGTCTTTTACAGCACTATGGAGGAATTTTGTCTCACTCCTCTTTGTAGAATTGGTGTAACTCAGCCACATTGGAGGGTTGTTTAGCATACACAGGCTTTCATTCCACATGCCATGCGACAGCATCTCTTTCAGTTTCAGGTAACGACTTTAACTAGACCACTCCAGAGTCTTCGTTTTGTTTTTCTTAAGCTATTCAGAGGTGGGAGGTGGTTTTGGATCATTGTCCTGGTGCAAAACCCAGGTGCATTTCAGCTTGAGGTCACAAACAGATGGCTGGAGTCCCAAAGCCTTGGAAATGGCTTTGTAACCCTTTCCAAACTGATAAATGTCAGTGAGAAAAACTGCTTGCTTGGGTTTTGATATTTTACATATGTTCAGAAGATCAACCCTTATCTTGTAAACTAATGCTACTACTAAGTGCATTCAAATGGTAAACAAGCAGGGAATGGTCTAACCAACTAAAATTACTCCACATGTCATGTTTAAAGGTATATTTCTTAGATCCTGGGAGCATATTCAAAATGAAAGCTGGTACTGGGCCGTTTGAAGAGGACGGAAAAAAACAAAAAACAAAGCATTTACAGACATCAGTGGCTAATATTGTGTCAAAGCTAATATGTATCAGTGAAATGTTCATTAACATTGTGATAAATATTTTTATATAAGGAAGATATATGGCTTTACACCCACTTGTAGTGGCTTACAAGCTATTTGTAAGTACTTGTAAACAGTGTTGGTCAAGTTACTTGAAAAAAGTAATCAGTAACTAATTACTGATTACCTCCCCAAAAAAGTAATCCCGTTACTTTACTGATTACTTATTTTCAAAAGTAATGATCTGTCAGCCCAATTCTACTTTTTCTGCATAATCCATCATACAAAATGTAATCAAATGGAAAAGTCTCTTTTTAAAACTTGTTTTATTAGTTTTAACCTTTTAACTTTGTGCATCAAGCTAAAATTAAATTATATGCAACATTCTCTGACTGGAAGAAATTTGTTCACCATTTAAACTTATTTTCTGCACATTCCAGCCAGAGATGGGCAGTAATGCGTTACAACGCATAAAATATATTTTTTGTGTGTGTTTACCCTCACTCTTTCAAATACTGTAGATGCAAGCAAAACACAGCAGAAAATAAATAACATCAAAGACTAGCGGTCCTGTTGCTCTATTTTCACCTGTAAAGCAGGAGTAGGATAGGCGGAGGTTTACCCTGGTGCAGGTGTGCTGCAGCGGTCAGTGGAAGAATCCGCGAGTTTCTCTGTGAGTTTCCCATTATGTTGTTGCGCACTCGGTGATTGCTTGGAAGTTTAGGGGGGGTTTTTTCGCTTTAAAAAGAAGTTTTCTTCCCACGCACAACGGACACTAATGTTTTTATCACTTTTTATGGACTCAAACTCAAAGTAAGGTCAGTACTTCCACGCTTTAAACGCTGCACGCTCATACTCTCTCCCGCACTCGATATATGATGCACTGTTGATCCGCACACAGCTGTTGTCACGAACGTCGCACTCGCTTACGTCACTGTCATGAGACATTCTTGCAAAACAATCACGGTTTTAGTAACGCAGTAACGCAGCGTTCCTACGGGAAAGTAACGGTAATCTAATTACCGTTTTTGCAATAGTAATCCCTTACTTTACTCGTTACCTGAAAAAAGTAATCAGATTACAGTAACGCGTTACAAGTAACGTGTTACTGCCCATCTCTGCTTGTAAACATATTGTTTTAAAGTGTATTATATACAGTAAATCATGTCACATTAGATCAAACTGAGCCAAACTACTTAAAATATACCAACTGTCCAAAACCAAAACACACAGATACTTTAATTAGCATGATGATGTATTCATTTGGCGTGTGCTCTGCTTTGCAGAGTCAAGACATCTTCTCTTCCACTTTCTCTCTCTATTTTTTCCCTTGGGGAAAAGCGATGGGGGATGGGAGACTCATGACAGAATCTGCTCTCTGCATGGGAAGGCGAGTAAGCATGGGTGAGTGAGCTAAGGGGGACTAGAGAGACAGAGAGAGAGAGAGAGAAACAGAGAGGGAGTGTACTGTAAACTGTCCAGTGGGAAGCTTATCAGCATTGCCTCATCTTATTTCACAATAATACGACTCTTTTTTTTTTTAATTTGTCAAATTGAAATTTGCTTTATTGGAATTCATTAATTTACCATCAACATTACATAGATACAGTCAGATTTACAGTTTACATTACTGGCTTTTTCTCATCCTATAATATGATAGCTGTCATTTTCTCCCCTCGTATATTTTTGCAAGATGCTGTTCTACATTTAAATTTTGTTTCGCAGACATTACAAGCTTTAATATTTTGCTTGGATTCAGATCACTACTGCTGCCAACATAATCTAACACGTGGTATTATTTGTTCAATGAAAAAGTATTAAGTTGTAGAGTAGAACAAGAATTTTAGAGGCTTAGACCTCTGTATGATGTGTGTGAGTACAGTACTCCACAACTGCTGCAGCCTCAGGAGGCCTGAGATCCTATAGCCTCCAGGGACACAGGGCCTCTGAGTAACTCTGACCCCAGCTGGTATGTTGAGCTCTCTGGCACAATCAGATAAATGACCAGGATCCAGGGCTGGGGTAGGGGGCGGAAGTTTTTGAGTGTGCATGTATGTCGGGGGTAGGGGAGGTAAGAGCAAGGGAAGAGTTAACGGAAAATGGGACGTGATCAATCAAAGCTAATTTTAGGCCAATGCGCTTCATGTGGAACACCAGCCATCATAGCTGTTGACAGGCATGCTAACCAGAAGTGTAATCTGTGTTTTTAGGCGACTCGTCGTAAAGAGAAGTGAAAAGGAACTGATGAACAGTTTACCCATCACGGAGGGCTGTAGTCAGCCTGTGAAAGTAATGTGTGTAATGTGCTCTTTGTCTCTGGAGAGAGTTTTCCAGCGTCTGTGATGTCATTAGGATTACCCTGCTTGGGTTTTGAGACTAGAAATGGAAAATCAACATTACAAACTGAGGGCTTGAAATCAGTGACCTTTTATTGTATATGGTGGGTTTATGGCAGAAGGATACAATCAAGCTGCATTCGGGGAACTGTAGGATACAGTTGTTTGAGATTTTAACCCACATTAGAGGCTAACAGTTAGGATACCCCTGCATTTTTGGATATCCTTTTCTTACAATACTAGTCTTGCGAGTTAATGAAAGTGCAATATTACAATGGTGGCTTATTTTGTTTTTTTTATTTCACAGCAAATTCACTGACATTGTTTTCACATATGATTTTCTTTCTGCTTGGAATTGTTGCATTTCATGTTTACATAAAAACACTAAAAGCTTTAGTGATTATATTTATGCTATGATACATGATGCTTAAATTTCTAGTGTGGGGGTCTTTTTAGATAAAATGAAAATTAAAAAAATAACCTTAATATAGAAAAAAAGGTATTCCCAAATACAGAAAATAGGTCATACTTTGTTGTGTGCGATTAAATTCAGGGGGGAGCCCAAATAGATGGCAGAGCAGCAGACACCTCACAGCCCCGGAATAGCTGCATCTCAGTGGGAGTCCCTCCTTCAAGGCAGACAGTATAATTAGCACTGTCAAAGGCGATCCCTGAACAAATGGCACAGTACCCCCTGATCCACGGGGTGAACACGGTCGCAAAGAAGAGGACAAAGTGGCATATTTACTGGGATGCTACTTATGTGGTGTTTAAAGTGAACAGACAATTAAATAGGACAGCGCTTGCTGATGTCACTGATAGGTAGGTGGGGTGAGACTTGTGCCACTGAAGTTATTCAAACAGTTATTCTTCCCACACTCTAGCATGCAGGCCTAGAGGACTAGAAAAGAGGGAGAAAAAAGAAGTGGAGCTACAGGCATTCTGTGGGTAACCCATCATAGGCAGCTGATACCTTGCTGTAAGAAACAGAGTGTCTACATGAGTGGGGGTCCCATAGCCATCATTACTGTACTGCTCAGGGGCTCACTGAACCATGGAAAGCTAGGATAGTTGATAGCTCCAGAGGATTCTCCATAATGGAACAAATGGCCCTGGAGATATGCTTAATTGTCTTTTATAGGTAGACATGTTAGAATTATGCACTGAAATATGATTTAAAGGCTACAACTTTGATGAGCCTCTGGGGAAAGAAAATAAGCTACAGATACGTATGCCGCTGCCTTATACACTTTTCACTGGGGCAGCACATTTTCAGCACACGCACACACCGTGGCACCTCCAGTGAGATGACAGCAAGTTGGCAGGCCCTGCAGCTGGAGGCTTCTCTCTCTTTCTCTCTTCTATCCATCCCTCCATCCTCGCAGGATTCCCTCTGTAATATTACACACTTCAATGTTCAAGCTGCCACTTTCCAGAAAAGCTATCAGAGCTGCTGTGGGATCAGACCAGGACTGCAACAGCAGAAATGCGTGAACCACACAGGCAGGGCTAGATGTTGTTGCGGTGTGGAGGTGTTTGTTTCCAACACTGCTGGAAATGCTACGAACCATCCAATGACAAGTTAATCCGCTGCGGTTGTACCTACGCCAGGGCTGAGCATATTAATGCTACTCCGGGATATGTTCTGCTTGTGTGATTCATAGGTAAAGAAAGTGGGGATCTACTGTTTTGATGAATCAGGATGAGTCACCACATATGTATAGAGAGGCATTCTAAAACTGAGCCAATATCCTGTTGCACGAAAGGAAACTTTACTATCAGGCCACAGAGGAGTCAGACGGTCAAATCAGAGTCTCAATAGATAGCAAAACAGTGCCAGCCACCCTTCAGTGTAAAATCCACCTCTTTTGCCACATGTAATTCAGTACATGATGTAACTCCCCCCCCCC
>NW_005187510.1:876903-879520 GCF_000239375.1 Pundamilia nyererei
ACACACAGTAACCAAGGCATGAAAGGGGAAAACCAAAAAGAAAACACAGAGTGCTTCTTATGCAAAGCGACTCAAACAAAAGCCTCTTTGACCTCCCAACATCTGGTGTCCATTCAGCCTGTGTGGCGTGCATCAAGTTACCCAACATTATGGTGAGACAGCCAGTCACGCCTGTCGCAAAGAACAGCCTCTTCTGCCCATGCTCAGTCATGACAAGGCTTTGACATCACTGTCAGACTAAGAGTGACTAAAGCTGACAATCTCCCTTTACCTCCGGAGAAAGAGAAATAGGAAAAACATGCCGCTGTTGGGGAGTAAGGGAGGATGAGGGGAGACAGTGAAAGGGGAGGAAAGGCAGAAAAAGCCTGGATGAATCACCCAGCACGCACCGCAGCGGCTGAGGTAGCCGTGTCTTGGAGTACATGAGTCATGTTCATCATGCAGCAGCACTGGGCAGGGATTGCACAACTTTCTCTCCATTAGGAATGTTGCAAATATTTACCCTTTGATGGGAAAAAACAATAGCTCTAATCCTTCTAAAGAGCTCCCAGTGATAGTGCCACACATCCCTCACACTGAAGTCACTGGCACCTGCTGAGAGGATGGATGGAACACCAGTCAGCCTGCTGCAGCTCTCAGGCACAACCCACCCCAAAACAAAACAAAACAAAAAAACATTTGACACCTAAACTGCAATCGGATATTTATGCTGCATTCTAATACAATAGTAAAAACCATGCAGCACCAAAAGTGTGTGCAGCTTTTCATTGAAGAAAAAGATAAACCCCAAGAAAATCAACAGGATGGAAACATTTAAGGCCCACATTTATAACCCTCTCTCTTAAAAATCCAAACGGGTTCAAAGCCATTTTTTTAATTAACAGTCCATCAGCAGAGTGTGTTTCTTTATAACAGGTCAAGACGAGTGGGGGTAATATCCCACCATAAACGAGATTTATGGCTCAGGCGGTGATAGTTTTAGAGCCATGATGGCAGAAATACTCCGGTCCACCTTAAAAAAAAAAAAAAGCTAAAACCCTACAGTGGACAGCGCCGTGGTGCTGAAACAGCTCCGAGCGACATCTGTACACAAGAGGAGCGGGAGGGGGGGGTACTTTAACGTTGAAATCACACACACACACACACACACACACAAACACACACCAGCGTGCGCCATTGCCACAAAGGACACCTTAAATGATCTTTCCAGTGTCATATTGTGTAATCTCGATGACGTTCGTGGGGAAAGGTTAAGCTATTTGGCGTGCTTTTTACGTGAAAATGGCGGGCGCCGCTGCTAAAACCCAACCCATTACAGCTATAGCCACAGCCACAACAAAGTGGTAGGAAAGCGCCTGAAATTCATGTTGCACTACAGCACTGATGCCAAGCTGGTAGAATAATATAGGAAAGGCTCTAAAAGGGGGGGGAGTCAAGAAGCGTCAGCCAGGCAAAGGGGTCCTTGTAATAATCACTCCGGTAGCCTACTATCCGCTAGTGGTCGACAGCAAAAAGTTCTAGCTTGGAAGTCAAGAGTCAACACGGCCACCAGTATCTCAGAGATATGTACACACGCTGTGTCTAATGACAATCCACCAACACACAAGGTTTATTCACCAAACAGCACCGACACCGCCTGTTAACACCCTCTCTTTCTCTCCACTTACTTTAGCATAGACTGCTCCTTCGCTTCCTCCTTCTTCTGTCGGTCCATGACGCCGAGGATGATCTTCCTCTCCTCCTCGGTGAGGTGGCTGAGGTCCGGCATCTCCGGCATGGCGCCGGCCGCTGAGGGAGTAGCAGCAGCAGGGCCAGGGCCGCCC
Organism: Pundamilia nyererei; assembly: GCF_000239375.1. Classification (NCBI taxonomy): domain Eukaryota; kingdom Metazoa; phylum Chordata; class Actinopteri; order Cichliformes; family Cichlidae; genus Pundamilia; species Pundamilia nyererei. The sequence continues at coordinate 878,727 of NW_005187510.1, forward strand.
CGGGGCCCGTGTGGAGCAGACATCTTTTACACACAGTGGCTAAAAAACGAGAAAGTCACCGTCAACCAGCAGCATCGTGGCCGCTATTATTTATTTATTTACCGTTCTTTTCTTAGTGTTAAAGCCGCTAAATGTTCGGTTTGGTTTGGTGTGGTTTGCAGAAGGCACCGCGGCTTACCGACAGCATGACATCTTGGTTAGCGGTATCATGAACATTATTATCATTATTATTATTATTACTGTTGTTATCATCATTATTATTATTACAGCGTGCTGTGCGAATAGGCGTCAAAATAGGAACTACAGGCTTCATCCCCAGCTAGTGCAATGCTCGCGGTGAACTTATCAAATACGCTGCAGCTGACCGAGCTGGGAATATTCAAGCCAATTTTACACGCCAGCATTTGAGAGCGAGTTAAAGATTAGAAAGAAGCAGATGCCCTTAAAAGAAACAACAGTGCACAGGCTGTAGGCTACAACCTTCAGGTATTCCAACCACAAGCTTCCATCCATCCAGGGATTAAAAAAGTAGAAAAATAAACAGGTTTAGGAAGAAGAAAAAAAGAAAAAGAATGACAGCTCTTGCCTTTTATTTTGCAGTCATGTTAAATCCTGTCTAACCCATCGTTGCCATCCCTTAGAGGGGTTTCACTCGCATGTTGGAATAAAAGATGCCCGGTCCGTCCTTATTTGTCTGCCTCTGGGGTCCTTAACCCTCCTCCGTCACTCTGCTTAGCTCGCCTTCCTCCAGGTTAGTAATTCTTGGAGATTTCTTTAATGCACAAAAATGGATG
>NW_005187510.1:879540-884391 GCF_000239375.1 Pundamilia nyererei
ACACACACACACACACACACACACACTAAGCCCCAGCAGGAAGACAGTAATATCAGCTCTTGCCACCTGCTTCTCAGTCAACCTTTCATTATCTCATCTGTAATATCAGCTTAGAGGAAAGAGTGTGTGTGAGAGTGTGTGTGTGTGAGAGTGTGTGTGTGTGAGAGAGTGTGTGTGTGTGTGTGAGAGAGAGAGAGAGAGAGAGAGAGGTGGAAGAAGAGGCGGAGCAATGGAAACACGTAGAAGAATAAAGCCGAGAGGACGCGCTGGATGTTCATTGACAGCAGGCTGACAGCGGCCGCTAAAACGCGGAGTGGAAGAGCGGCGCGCAGCTGGAGCACCGCTGGAAACGGGATGAGCATCATCATGCATATTTCATAATCAGATGATGAGCGCCGTGAGAGTGTGGGTGGGGGTGTAAAGTGGGAAGGTGAATGGGGAAAATGACCTGCGACAATGATCGTAACCGCTGCAGGTGTGGCAGCGGCGGTTCTGCTTTCATGCACCATTTGCGGCACACGCCGGCTTTGATGCCAGATCACGTGAGAGATTCTGAGGGACACGCGCAAGAAAACTGAGGCAGAGCGGCTACACAAGGCTGGTGCACTGCACAGTGGAAACAGGAATATTAATATCAACATTATAGCTGCTGGTTCCATGTATGCTAAATAGACACCTTTAGGGATTTAAAGGCAACATCTGCAGTTCGTTTCAAGTGTTTTGTGACGTGAGCCATTTCGAGCATATTTTTAAATGACATTAAACTCATTATACGATCAAAGCAGTTCCACACACCTCTATCTAGGAGTGTCTGTACCACCACTCCCTGCAAGGCCTTTCTTATCTGGGTGACTTTTATCCTATTGGACATTTCTCAGGTCTGACCCCACAACAATTCCTCTTCCTGACCTCTATCACTGTTCCAAAGACAGTCTCCCTCTACCACTTGTTTGTAGGATTTGAAGGACAACATTAAGAGGACAGAGGCTCTACCTAATAAGGGCTCTAAAGTCAATTACCACAAGCGGCTTGATCTGCCATAATAAGCCAAAATAAGAGTGAACTTCTTGAGTTGGATTTGTGAATGACTGAGCTCATAGATTCTTCCAAAGTACAAATAATGACGTTTATTATTATAAATACACATCAAAAAAAAAACTGTGTGGAGCCATTTGCATATTACATTGAACAGCTCAGAAGCTGATTTGTGGAATTCCAAACATGAAAAAAATACTTCCTTGCACTTTTTTGGTTGTAAGAATTTTGTATTAAACCCGAGGATTTAATCTGCCCAGTTAAAAGCCTAAAATGGAAAGAAATCTACCACTTATTTATGATTTAGGCTTTAAAAGAAATATTCACGGGATCAATTTACAGTTGCAATTTTTGAGACCTATGGAAATCCATCAATTTCATTTTGAAGACAACATCCAAAGGTAGGTAGTTACCTATATTATGTGGGCTACATTGGTCGGAAATGGACAGAATTCAGAGTAAATATCTTTGTTTTGTGACTTTGTGATGAAAGCCATCTCTGGTAGTTTGAAAATGAAATTAACACATTTTGTTACATTTTATTCACAGAAAATGACGCATCCATTTATCATGCATCACGCTGAACATCAGTGGTTCCAAGCATGATGCATCTTAACTTTTTATAATTGTCAAGGTGGCTCCTGGGTTGAGAAACGCAAACTTGCACAAAGCAAAGTATGAAACAGAACCAAACCTAACCAAGTATACTTTGGTCTGAATGCATTTTATAGTCTGTGTCCTTTTCCTTTCCACAACAGTCAAGTTCAATCTTCTTCAGAAATCTGAAAAAATATCCATATAGATGAAATCTCAGTCTCTAGTTCTTCTCTCCTTCAGCTTTGGCCTACTTCACCACAGTGACGACATGCTTCTCCTTCTCAGACACCACGGGAACGCTTCCTGGTTTGCTGTGTTTGCGAACATTCCTCTCCCTGAAAAATGACACAAGGAATCATGAATGTGAAATGAAGCTTTCTGGTGAGAATATTCAAGGAAGGATGGAGGGACGGGGAAGGGAGAGAACAGCAAACAGTGAGGAGAGTGACTGAATATGAGACTGTTGACCTGACAACTACGTCACAGACAACACTGATGCACTCTGAAAATAATGCATAAAGGACAGATAGTTAATCATTCACAGTTCAAACACATGTCTGACGTATCATAATACTCCTGGTAATTAAGGGGGGGAAAAAAGAAGCTATGAATCACTGGACGGCAGTGCAAACTAGGACAATCAATCCAGCATATAAATGAGTATTTAATGCCAACTGAGACCATGTCATAGAGGGCAGTCCCATCTGTGGTATTTTCCATCAGGCTGGTGTGACTGCTTTAGGTCAGACATTTCCTGACATCATGGATAAAGAGTGACTTTAATGTGGCTCCTATAACAAAATCAGTTTCTGTGTTATGAATAAAATGAATGCGTACTTTCTACGACGAGCCTCCTTCATAACCCTCAGCTCCTTGGTCTGGTGGTAGATGGTCTTTGGTAGATGTCGGTGGCGAGCGATGCGCCTGATTTGTGGGTGGTGCTGGAACTTCTCTTTTAGTTTCTGACTGTAGTTGGCAGCCTCTCTCTCCCTGGGGGCCAGCTATATCACACCAGAGAGGAAGAAGTTATTACACAAAACAAATTTTAAAAACGATGGAAAAATTAAGAGAGGAGATGAGTGAGAGATCAAAGAAGGCAAAGAGAGAAGACGACAATTAGGAGAAAATGTATACTGGGGTCATTGTTGACCCTGGAAGCCAAATTCCGCAAGTTAAATTTGGTTGCCCTTCTGCAGCTTTCACACTGCGTGACCACCAGCAGCTCAGGTCTGCTTCGTTGTCATGGAGCTATAAAACAATCCATCCTCAGACCAGTCAAAAGACTTCCTATTTCCATTTGATTTAAAACATGGCGTTCAAGTTATTGCAGAACTGGGCCCTGTACTATGAAGCAAGCCCAGCATATCCAGGGTAGGGCTGTTTGATATAACGATATATATCGGATAACGATATAAAAACATCCATCGTTTCATTTTACGCTATCGTTTGTTTCGTGGTGTCGCAAAATAAACTGTTCACGGCAATATTTTTTCATTGTTTTGATGGTCACTGTAGTGGCTATATTAATTTCTTAAAGTTCTCTCTTTCTCTTATATTTAATATAACCACACTACGGACAGACAAGCGCCTGTTTCTATGAGTTGTCGCTAGCAGCAACGACGGTAAAACCATCGCGTGTCCACTTGTTTATTTTCCACATAAACCTTTCACAATAAAGCTCATGATCCTGTCGAGACTTTTCAAAATAAACTGAATCACGTGAAAAGGTATGCAGAGTATTTACAGATGAGAAGCAAAAAAGAGCCGCCAGGTGCTAAAAAAATAAACCTTAAACGTTAGAACAGGCGCTTGTCCGCAGCACGCCGTGTAATAAATACTCAAAGAAATGGCGGCCGTTACAACTTATGTCTAAAAATGTATGGTTTAATGCATCGGTTAAAACACTTGACTCCAGGTACACGACGCCCAGCTTGAAACACTTCAGCTGCCCGAGATTCACAGAATTTACAGAAAATGTTAAATTTTTGTGATTTATATCGTCATTGGGACGATAGATGTCTTATATCGGGATATGAGATTTTGGTCATATCGCACAGCCCTAATCCAGGGTATATTTCTATTATCTGGATCCACTTACCCCAACATCGGCAATCAGGATAAGAGACACACACACGCACACGCACACACACACACACACACACACTAACCCTTGTTCTCATCTAACTCTGAGAAAGAAAGTAAATATAATTACATAAATATCTCCTCTGAGACAGTCATGATGTGCAATTAAATACAGGTTTTTTTCAGTGAATACTGGTGGTGACTTCTTTCAGCCACAAACAGGAACGTGCTCAGTGGACTTGTTAAATTGCTATTCTAACAGTGCTTGTTTAGAGCTGCAGTTACGGTATGTTGTCTAATGTTATAAAATGTTGGACAATACACTAAGCAGTAACTTCTTTTTGACAACATGTTCACTCAAAACTGAATCAATGTCTGTTAAAAAGTTTAAAAAAAAATAAAAAATAAAAAAGCCAGTGGCTCATAAAAACCACTGGCTAGCTGAGCATGTACTGGCTGGAGCTGCTCCCTTAAAAGGCTTTTATTCTAATTAAAAGCAATGATTTGTCTCAGATTCAATTTGCTAGAGAAGAGCTGTCAGATGCTGATCCTGTTGTACTAGACTAATTCCCCTGGATACAAATACTAAACACTGATTGTATAATCAACAGGACATTCAAAATATGAGACAGTACACAATTATGCATTTCATAGGTTTTGGTTTGGAGGGATCATACATAGCAAGGCTCTTATGAGCCAAACCAAAGTTTCTAACCGGTTACAGTGTGGTGTGAAAACAAAGCATGACACGCTACAGTTGGGGAAGTGGGGGGTATGACGCTTGAGATGAGCGAGTGTAACATAGGGACAGCTGCTCCCAGAGAAAACCTGCACAGGGACAGTGTGACAGTGACTGTTGGCAAAACAGATGAATCTATTTAGTCATTTAGTCATCCTGTCAACCCAAAGTCGAGGGGCCTGCACTACATGGTGTCAGTATTAACTGTAATCCTGCTGAGGCTCGGAAAACTTAAGCTATACACACCCAACCCTCTGCAGAAACCGCCACCACAATAAACCTTCCACTGCTATTAAAACTAAACTCACACACACGCCCATTCAGCTATCTTAGTGAGGACCTTTATTGAAATAATGGTTTCCCTAGCCCCTTACCCTAACCCAGACCTTCCCAAAGTG
>NW_005187510.1:884815-910211 GCF_000239375.1 Pundamilia nyererei
GGATCACTTTCCCCACAGACTTCTATACAACTGGATTTCCTTTTGCAACCACCTAAGCTGGCCTCCTACTGGTGTTTAGAGAGAATGCACATCCAGACTGCCAAAGAGGCTTATAACCAAATTGAGAGTTTCATTATGTCCGTGCTTTCATTGTGAGGTAAAAGTAAAAAAGAGAAAAACTAGCAATGTGAGAAATATTCCACTACGAAACAGCTCTACACTTTGACTCTATGAGTCAACCGTCACACACAGATCCAGACTAGTCACTGAATATAACGTTTTGTCGTCTTCTTGGGACACCTACTTCACAGCCTGTCTCCCTGACATGCCCGGTTATATTGAACTTGGCCTTCAACTTGGAAATGGTATTAGGGCTCACTCTAGTAATTCTGAAACTTGGTTTTGTAGAACATCAGCTTGAAGTTGCTCTATGGCACAGATCGAGATCAGTCACATGTGGCATGCTTGGAACACACACCAAGTGACGGCTGTAGCAGGGTCCTTGATCACAGTTGCTACTAATCAGGGACTTGACCGTCATCACCAACCAGCTCAACCAACTGATGCCTTTTTCCTTACAAACGTGTAACTATTAAGAGGAGAAACTTTCCAACAGTATAAGATTTATTACCAAGATGCACAGTTACAACAAAGAAGTCATCGACCAAATGCAAATTTTCTTACTTTTTGTGCAAAGTTTATACATTTTCAGCAGTCTGTGTTACCTTCAATCCAAACTCCACAGACAGGCTGTGGATACCTGTGTGTATTTGCTTTTGTTCCCCAAACCATTTTTAATGTTTCCGACTTATCCATGTGTAACTTCAGTCAGCGTGTATTGTGCTCTGTTCTCTTTTGGTAGTTGCACTGTGGCTTAAAGTCTACAGTGTACACACCAACAGCTGTTGCTGCTTTGCCGCTTTCCCTCTTGTCTGACTTATGTTTTATCAAATTCTCCATGTTTCCTAATATCTGCTATCAACTGATTAAGTAGAAGGTTATAACAAGATGCAAAAGACTGAAAGCAAAACCCAACTCATAACAAAGCTACAACGCCTTGTTTCAGACTGTAAACGCCTTAAAAACATAAAAACTAAATCACAAGCACTATATTTTCATGTTATTGACTCAAAAAGTAACAAAGCATGTGAGCATCAATAATTCAGTTGCGTTGACTCTTAACATCTTTTAGGTCTTGGTCTGAAATACAAAGGGTTAAGCTAGAACTGGAGTAATGTGCAGCATCAGATAGAGAACTCCCTGTCAGTGCAGCGTGCTGTACTGATGGTGACACAGACAAAGCCTTGAGTCGGCGTTTCAGCATTTCCTGATAATTAAAGACCATCTGAGTACAACTTGAATGTTAATGCTTCATTATTTTCAGAGTGGCCCCCCGCTTTAAGTGATTGGCCGATTTTAAACTGCTGATAGGAGCAGCCCTTGTCTGATCTCTTTAAGTGCAAAGCTTGCAAATAAATCTCCCCTTACACAGTTACAGTAGAACAAGTGCCAAAAGCAGGCCAGTTTTCCACTCGGAGCCTGCATTAAGAGAATAGGCGAGAGTGAATCCGATTAGTAATGAAAGATGGCTGCTGGAGATGGCACGAGAGAGGCAGCTGATCTTCGTGAGTCAGCCACGACCAGGATTGACAATAGCACAATATAAATGCTGATTTCTGCCATTAAAACCTACATAAAAAAAATTATTGCATTAACGCTCTCTAACAAAGACAGCTGGAGTGGAAATTTGGGAGAATGCTTTGTCGATGATTTGTTAAATAACTGCACAAGCACTGAGTTTTTTTGCCCCCCCCCAGGAGCCCCTGTGCCAACCGGTACATTGTACTTATTGAGAGAGTGACTCTACCCTAAGTCAGCATCCATCAGGGCACTTGGCAACAGTAGTGCCGTAGCTCCTGGCACAGTCACCCACTCTTACACTGCTGAAGGTGGGCGCAGAGCCACAGCGGTGTCGAAGAATCCAGCTAACTCATAAAACAAGTAATAAAGTGAAGGAGAAAGATATAGTGTGTTTGACAGCTGAGGAAAATACAGCTGCCGACTGGCAGGTAGACATCGTGATGAGGAATTACCTGAAAAGTTGCCAAGAAGCAGCAAGTTGCCTTTGATATGAAATCAGTAGGAATAATGGAGAGAAGACGAGGGCAGACTCACCACTCCTAGTTTCTCGGCTGCGTTGGCTTTCCACAGTCGGATATTCATCTCGTCTGAGCCGCTCAGGATGTACTTGTTGTCTGCAGACCACTTTATACAGATGACGTGTTGCATGCGTTTGGTGTGGTACACCTCCCTAAATTTTAATTTTTAAAGGATTGCAAGGGAAACAACAGGAAGCCAGTAATTACTGTACACTGTACACCTAGAGACACTCTTCAAACCACTGATGAAGTGCATTTTATAAGCCAGCCCTCACCAAAACAACTCTTGTATTATGACAGAAGAGGGCTTACAGAAATGTGGTTACACAGCTCAGGTTTGTTGTTGTGGAGCTAGAGGTTTTTTGTGTTTATTTGTTTGTTTTTAAACAGCACCAGGTAATAAACAGGTATCATGATAATGTTTAATATCTGCTTTCTGATTACATAACAGAATTGAGCCTATAAGTAGAGTAATTAGTAACACTTGTGCTCTATCTGCTTTGCTCTCACAAAAAAAGGGGGAAAGTGATGCAAAAATACTACCGTATATTTCTACTTGCTGCCTACTTACTAATTGCCACGTAAGCCCTCACCAGCCCATGCTGTGATGCTGTCCGGCTGGCAGCTAATGTAACACTACTACGGCTATTTGTTCTGGAGCTTGACAACAGTACAAACAATACAGCATGTACCATTAAGTCACATAGAAACCAAACAACGGGTTTGTTTTTTTGTGGTTCATTATCAACCAGCAGCCATAATCTGCTACTGTGTTCAACACATGGCCTTTTTCACAGGGTGTGTTTGGAGCATTTTGACATTATCCTAGTAGAAAATTCACAGCTGTTATTATTACACTTGCAATTGATTTAAGTTAATGTTTAACAGATATAATAAATAATATACTCAATATTTAATCAATTCAAGCCATCAGCAAAAACACATTGATTTATTGCTGTTCCTTTTCAAAGACATTCTTCAGCTAAAGCCTTAATAGATCATTAAAGATTAAAATATGAGCCAATTAACATTAGCTGTGTAACAGTTCTAAAACAGACTTAAATTGAGATATGAAGATTGTATAATGTGCAATATGAGTATTGTATTATGATGTTCATAATTTATATCATGGCAGAGAGGAAGAGCCAGTAATTGCTTCATTACTGTAGCACTACCAGCTAGTAGCTTCTGGTATGTTAGCTAGCTTTGTGTAAATATACACAGCTTATCTGAGCTGTTATCCTCATCTTCTCCTGATTTTTGCTAAATAAAGCGAATATTTCTTTGTTGCTGTTCAAACAATGTGTTTAAATGTAAAGGAAGAAGTGACACTGAAAACCTTTTTTAATAAAATGTATAACTGCATGCTAATTAGCCAGAAGCTAATGTTATTTTGCTAAATAGCAAACGGTCAGTAGTTAGCACTACAGACATTACGCGAGAGAGAACTGGGAAGTCAAACCAATGCTGAATTCTGAAATGCTAATAATTGTTTAAATTAAACTTCATTTAAATGAGGCTTCAAAAAAAAAATCCTGACAGAGTGTTCATAAATGCTTCAACATGGTTTCCATGTGGCGAGTCCTCCTACAGGTACCCGATTAAAGCCATAGACAATATAAAAGGTGGATACAGCTTCTGGTTCTGAAAAGTGAAGCCATCAGGGTCCATTAGCAGTGGTTGCTTAAACACAGGCAGTCTTATGGAAGGGAAAAGGGACCACCCACTTTTTAAAATGCTCCAAATTCCCCATCCTTTTTCTCCAGTCTTATCAGAAAATCCTTATATACAGAGTTTTGACCCCGGAACCAAACTAACTATCTACAAAAGTGAATAACAAACATTAAAATGTCCTTCACCTTTCTTATCAAATTTAATCCTTTTCCTTTTTGTAGTGTTTATATGGTTAAAAACAGTGATGAATAATAATATTTTTGAATATATTTTGCAGTTTGTGTTGTGTATATAAAGTAATGCAAAGCCCAGTTATAGATCTAGTGCAGTGTTCCTGACCTGACATTCAGTTTTAATCAGACAGACTTGTGGTTGCAACAGGAGCACATACCGTCATTTCAATACTCATTTTACGTCTGCTTTGGATTATTACAATGTTGTGGCTCATAATCAAAAGCCCTATTGAGAATATGAATGGGATTTTTACTTCCTAAACCTCAGTGTTGAGGTTCATAGAAGTCTATGCAAAATCATCGCTCCGACTTTACCTTGGAAAACACTGAGTTTACGCGCTCAGTCACTCGTTTTGGATAATACTGCATAAAACATTAAGTGACTTTTGTAAATTTTGGTCACCAACCAATATGCTCATTGGCTGACACATTTTGATTGACAAAATGGCCTAAAACACCGAAGAGAGCGAAGGTGAAAACATTCATCAATACGGAGCTTCACAAACCAGAAGGCGACATCACGGTTGCTACATCCATTTTTTAGTTGGTCTATAATCAGGCATGGCAGTCTGGTGAGAGCTGCAGTGTTTAAAAGTCATGAAAGTAAAGAATGAACGGAAATAACATCAGAAGAATTACATATTTTTTTAAGTTATTCCCACTCAAAGGGGGTCAAAAACAAAGCTATGAACCAAACCAAAGGATTTATGCTATAATTTAATTGCACCACAAATTATACAGCATAGTCAGCAACAGTACAATTTTTCCTAACACTTTGCTGGCACCATAAAGTTTGATCAGCATTACTGACCTGCTGTGTCCACCGTCCTTGGCGAAGATTCGGATGGTCTTGTCAAAGCTAGCAGACACAAACTCCTTCCCCGTGGGAGCATAGTCAACATCTAGCACAGCAGACACATGGTCCATGTGTACCATGATGGGCTTGGCCAGGTACCTCATGTCATATGTGTAGAGGCTGGTGAAAAGGAAAAAAACAAAAAACAGTTTCTATGAGCTGGGGGGGGAACAAAAAAAAAAAAGGACCAGCTAAAATATGATTAAATCAGTTTCTTTCCTAGACTCACTTGTAGTCCTCATTTGCACATGTGAAGTAATAGGCTTCCATGGGGTTCCAGCTTAGCGTGTTGCTCCTCATTGTCATGATGACCTTAAGAAGAAAGTGAGAGCAAAAAGTAGCTGATTATCATGCCGCATCCATGTAAATTAACAGGGAGATAAACAGATGCATTCCTGCACAAACTGTAAGGGAAGATTTACCTTTTTAAGTGGTGTAGATTCCCTCATGTCGTAGAGCACTATACTCCTGTCAGAGGCACAGCTTGCAAGAAGTTCAGTCTGTGGAGAGGATAACCCTTGACTTTATTTATCAGCACATGTGTTGGCTTTAAGTCGCAATAAACACCTGTGAGCTTATACGTCCAAGCAACCTTTTTCGTCACATGACTGGAGGGCGGGGCCCATGTGTGTGAGATGTAGCACGTGGTATCTTACCTCCACAGGGTTAAAGTGCACAGAGCTGAAGCTGTCTACACCCCAGGTGAAAGAGCGGATCGGGCTGCTCCTCTGCTCATCCCAGATGTCCACCTGCTGGCCGCACGTTGCAAATACAGGATCGTTCTGATGATGATCCAGACCTGTGTACACAGTCTACAAGGGACATTTTTTTTTCATTCATACTTCACTGATACATGAATATGCAATTCTATGCGATGAAACAGCAAAATTATTACAGCATACTTTGCCCAGGATGGTGTTAATTGGCTCCTCTTCTTCTCCGTAGCCTGGTGATTCCATCTTCCATTGTTTGATTGTTTTGTCGTCACCGACCTGTTGCAGAAAAAGAAATCATGTTAGATGTCAGCTAATATGAAGTCAAACAATTCGGAAAAGTCTTCAAAAAGATGATCAGTTACCGTAAAGAAAGAGGTCCCACAGTAACGCACAACCATTCCCCGCACAAAACCTTCATGTGCCTGAAGCGTCCGAACGCACTCGTGTTTGGACAGATTCCACACCTTCACCTGAAGATCAAATCCAAAAGGAGAGTCCTGTCAGTTTGCAAGAATGGCTGAGATAGAAGGAAATGCATCTCTACATACCTCCCCATCACAGGAGCCTGACAGCAGGGTGGAGAGGCTCTTTGCGTGCTTGGCCATACAGTTCACCCCATCTCTGTGACCATCCAGCGAGGCCACGAAAGGCTTGGCAAACACACGCTCCAGCTTGGTGGCGTTCAGAGCTCGAGTGTACTCCCTGCTCACCTCAAACGGATGAAGGGACGGGTCATAGTTTCTGGGGACTAAAAATACACAGCAGTCACTTCTTTATGTGCTCAAAGAAAAGAGCATTTCCATTAATTAAAAAAAAAAAATCCAAGCGTGCAGGTATGTTGCTGCTAACCAAGTCAAGTAACACAGACTGTTTAGGCTCCATAATAAGGAGTTTAGAAATGTGTGAAGCAAAATTTGTAATTCCGAACGTGCTAAATGCAAAGACAGCTTTGCAAAATTAGATTAAAAGCATGACTGTTGTGTCAATAGCTTTAATCAGATGCTAACACTGTAGCTCTTTCGTATGTATGCTGTTAGCTATTTAGCCGAAGAGTTTCACTTACCGCGCTGAATATCCAGTTTGGTCTCCCGGACATAATCATCCGGATTCCTTGCGATGACTTTAACTTTCATTTGGTAGCGGAGGGGCACACGCTTACAGAAAGGGAAAATTATAGCAACAAAAATATTAGCAAGTAGTGAACACACCAGCCATGTGTTGATAGTGAACAGAGTCGACGATCTCGCGTTGCATTGTGGGATGCCCGGTCCTCCTGGTTGCATCACTCACAAGTAAAGAAACGAGTACTAAAGTTACAACATTTAGAAAGAGAAGGACCGGAAATAGTTTTTTCTTTTGTTTGTTTTCAGCTAAATCAAGGAAAACCAACGCCAACCTTCTGAGAAAGGTTCACGGAGACATCAAGCGACCTTTACCGAAGACACTTGAGAATAAGATATAATAATTAAGGGCAATATTACAAAATTATGAATAAATAATAGATATAGAAAAGCCTGTAAAAGCGCTACTTAAATCATTATTTGAATAACCAAACTGATTATATGTAATTTATGTGGAAAACATTTTTAATATAGTTAAGTTTTATCAAAAATGTCTCCGAACCATCATACAAAATATGTCGACGTAACTAATCCTAACTTTTGTATTAGTAAAATAAATAAATGAATGGATACAGCATATTTCATGTGTGAATTATTTTGAAGTATTTAACCGGAAGTACTATTTCAACAACGGGAACTTGTCATTACTTAATAATAACAGCAAGTAGAGACCTTTCGCGCATGCGGGGTACCGATCGGGTTTCCGGTACTGATCGGGTAGTGACAAGGTCGAGCACTGGGTCTGCGACTTGACTCTTGGAGAGTGCGTTACACCTGTGAGGTACCTCCGGATGTCAGAAACGTGGTGCGTCATTAGCACAGGAGAGATATGAGGACGCTGTTCCGTCCTCGTACTGTATGGAAACTGCAGCAGAGTAAGCGAGGGGTCGCCTCAGTTTTATAGAGAGTTACATTTTGACACGCTGCGTGCTTGCGGTGTTGTAAACACCGCTATCTGGTAGGATCTAGCTAGGTAGCTAAGTTGCCCATGAGCATGAGCTCCGCTCCAAATCACGGTCCCGTTTCAGAGACAGGACTGCCCGGCAAACCCGTGTCCGCTGTCTCGTTCGGCGGACGACTACAGAAGGTCTTTAGCCATGTGAAGGTAGAAAACCTGATCGCGGGACTCAGCGGGGGAGTGGTGTCAACGCTGGTGCTTCATCCTTTGGACCTGGTCAAAATCAGGTTTGCAGGTACGGCATGAAAATATGAACTTTTAAAATAAATTTCCTTAGTGTCTGATGTGTCATGCTGCTATGACTTTACTTGAATCTGCTAAGAAACTACTGCTATGATGCGTTTAATTTGTATCATATGACTTCAAGGTCCGTAATGTCTTTTAAATGCAGTAAGTGATGGACTTGAATTAAGACCGAAGTATAGTGGCATGGTGCACTGCATGAAGAGTGTCTGGCAGCAGGAGGGACTGAGGGGACTCTATCAAGGCGTGACACCCAACGTTTGGGGTGCTGGTGCATCTTGGGGCCTCTACTTCTTCTTGTACGTAAGCTATAAGCTTTAATGAGGACATGAAACGCTACACATGAAAGATAATTTACATCATGGAGCCCTGTTCGCAAAAACTGACGTAGGTGTAACACTTTCTGTGAAGCTAGATCACTTTTGTGCTGTCCCTGGCTGTTACAATGAGTTTTATGTTAAGAAACCGAGGATGTACTGTCCACTTTCACTGTCTGACTCTTTAGCAGTAAGTGGCTGCTTGTTGTTTTGTTAGCTGCACTGAAACTGGAGAATCTAGCTGTTAGCCGTAATGTTCGGGTTTGTACAACACCCTATGAATGAAAAAAGCAGCATGTATGACTTTACAACTGCAAGATGTCTTATTGCCCTTGCCCTGTTCCCTCACAGCTACAACGCAATCAAAGGGTACACAAAGGAAGGTCGTCAGGCTGAACTGAGTGCCACAGAACACCTGGTGTCAGCGGCTGAAGCTGGTTAGTACTACCCGTGTTTGAACACTGCTGCACTCCCCCCACCATATAATCAGCACATGATCAATAACAGCAGCTAGATATGACTGCTACAAGCTGGTAGTAACTGACAGGGAGTTAGTTACTTGTGGTTCAGGGCAGCCTTACATGCTTGTGTGAATGGGGGAAACGAAGGCATTTACAGCCTTCACAAGATTTTCAATGGAAATAAATTGAAGAAGCCGATGACAGGGAGGTTTTATAGCTACCATCAACAGTATAAAAATGAAACCAAAACAGATGTTTTATTGATTTGATCTTGTGATTTTTTTTATTTATTTTTTCCCCGCCATCAGGCACTTACACCATTCTAATGGGAAGGTTAGAATGATACCTGGGTGGCATTAAAGAGCCTAATGCACAAATGCACTCTGTTGCGCTTCTTGTTCAGTTTGGTGACACGGTGAGCTAATTCCAAACTGTGTTGTGCACAAACAGCTGGGCATTTGTGTGAGATCTCTAGCACAACTTCAAATAGGTCTTTTTTTCCTGTACCACTTTAAAGTCAGGAAGTCCTTGGTCCTGTTCGTCAAGTCATAGATATTGAGTTATAGTAAATGACTCTTAACTGAGGGCCCTGTGTGCTAATCATGGGTCTAACAAAGTAATAGAAGTCACGTGTGTTTCCTAGTGACATTTCCTTTCTTGTCCTTGCCTAGGCATCCTCACGCTCACCCTTACCAATCCAATCTGGGTGACCAAGACCCGGTTGGTGCTGCAGTACAGTGCTGACCAAAATGGCAAGCAGTACAAGGGGATGTTTGATGCTTTGGTTAAGATCTACCGCCATGAAGGAGTGTCTGGACTCTACAAGGTGAGACATGAGTGTGTTAGTGTTCCTTATGATGTAAGATTGCATAAGATTGCATGGTTAGCAAGTTTAAACATTTGGGAGGGGTGGCTTAAACTGGGAGATTTTTCTACACCTGTTAATGCCAGAATGCTTTAGTAGTCTTTATTACTTCCATATATTTATTCTCAACTTTCCTTCTTTAAAATATTATCCCTGTTGAGTAACACTCACAGACATAATTTCCTCGTCCATGCTCCTTTGTGTCTGCCTCGTCCCAGATGGTGAGATTCAGTGTAACAAGTTGATAACCCTCGTTTGTGGCAGCTTTTCTGTCATTTGTTTGGTTCAGCTTAAACATGCATACCCACTCATGAAGAAATCACAGGCATCTCAGCTTGGTTACTGAGATGGCACACTAGCAACAATTCCTTAAAGACCTGACAAAAAAAATAGCCCACTGTGGTTTTCAGACTACCTGTTGGTGTCAGAGGAGAGACTGCTGTCGCTCGCTTAGATACCAACATGGTGTGTTTGTGTGTGGTGGGGATCATTAGGTTTACCACCAAACATTCAGTGGAGATTAGGACTCATATTTCATATTCAGATTTTGGGAGTAAGTACACTCATTGTTAAAGAAAGAAGGCTCGGCCCTGGTGCAGCTTTTGTTGGTTTGCTGAGTGATGTCCTGGCATGTTTTCTTTTTGAATTATTTAGCTTTTTTCATGTTTCTAAGTGGGGAGACAAATTAATGTGTTCTGAATATCCCATCAGATCTCACTTTTGCTTATTTTGATAGGAATACTGAAGACCTCGTAGGCGCTATTGACTTTAATCACCACTAGAGGGCATCAGCTACCTTTCTAGCTGGAAAAAAACACAACCCATTTATACAGGAGTGGAGGTTTTAAGCAGTATGTCAGCTTCTTCATTAACAATATTGAATTGTAATTTGCTGTCGGAAATGTTATACCTAAAGTTCAAGAGAAAATAGGGCCAAGGGCCCTTAATTTAATTAAGTTCATTTTCATTTATATAACGCTAAATCACAACAACAGTCACTTCAAGGCTCTTAATATTGTAAGGTATAAGCCCTACAGTAAAAACCACAACAATCAGATGATCCCCTATAGCAGGGGTCCCCAATCCCAGTCCACGAGGGCCGGTGTCCCCGCAGGTTTTAGATCTCACCCTGGGTCAACACTCCTGAATCACATGATTGGTTCATTACCAGGCCTCTGGAGAACTTCAAGACAGTTGAGACGGTAATTTATCCATTTAAATCAGCTGTGATGGATCAAGGACACATCTAAAACCTGCAGGGACACCGGCCCTCGTGGACTGGGATTGGGGACCCCTGCCCTATAGCAACCAGTTGGAGACAGTGGGAAGGAAAAACTCCCCTTAACAGAAACCTCCAGCGGAACCAGGTTCACTAAGGGGAGACAAGACAAAAGACACACTGTGGAAGAGAGCCAGAGATTAATACGAACTAATGATTAAATGCAGAGGGGTGTATAAACACACAGAGAGTAAAGAGATGGGGAGTCACAGATGTGTGGGCTTTTCAGTGGATAAGTCACACTGTGGGAATTTGAGTGTCAAGTCAGACCGACTTACAGAGTATGTCTTTAAAAGGGTTATGTTCCCGGTCTGCTCGGCACGTCTCATGGAGCACTGCAGTTCATGACTTACGAAGAGCTCAAGAGAGACTACAACAAATACAGAAAAGCACATTCAGACGCAAAGCTGGTGAGTCACTAACCATGAGCCACAGACAGGCTGGAAACATTGTTTAATAAAACTCAGCCATAAGGCTTGTAACTTTTGAGTCTAATGAGACAGAGCCCACAGTTGATAACAAGTGACTCATCAGTTTTCCTACACTGCTCTGCTCCCTTCTTCTTCCTTCCATTTATCTGTCTGTGCAAACAGAACCTATTGGAATACATCACAATGGCAGCATTATCCAAAATATTTGCCGTGGCCACAACATACCCATATCAAGTGGTGCGAGCTCGCCTGCAAGACCAGCACAATAGATACAATGGAGTTATTGACGTCGTGAGACGGACATGGAGGTAAGACACCGATCCACTCACAGTGGGACCGAGCGTGCCGGCCCCGTCTCAGGTTCTGAGCACAGTTCGAGTGCCTGGTATGATTGATGCTTAACATTTTCCCACTTGTCTCCTCAGGAATGAAGGTACCCTTGGTTTCTACAAAGGCATCATCCCCAACTTGATCCGCGTCACCCCAGCGTGTTGCATCACCTTCGTGGTTTACGAGAACGTGTCTCACTTTTTTCTCGGGCAAAATAAATGAGGTTTTAAAAGTAGGGCACAGACTGCCCCGAATGCTGCAAACTCGTGCTGACACGTTGGCGCCGTGCGAAGGAGATGCAGGGGAGGACCGTGTTGATCGACGCCGAGCTGTCGTCGTCCAGTACGTGTAAATGTGCTGAAGTGAAAATCACTCATGTGCACTGAAAATAAGTGTTGCCAAACGGAGCAGCAACAGTTTTTTTTTTTTTTTCAATACAACTTCCTGACAGTTGGTGAAAAATGGCAGACGCACAATGAAGTTATAGGGAGCATGTCTGTTGCTGTTCACCTTTATGGGGACAATGTTGCTTTAACAGTTTGTTTTTGTTTGTTTTTATTAAATACTGGTAGTGTGAGGGTCTTTTCTAAAGAGGTGGATGAATATTTCATCATGCAGCAGTTTTGTTTACACTTTATGCTTTCTGACAACAGAGAGATACAGTCTCAACTATAAAACTATGAAAAACTTCATTATAAACATCAAATTCATGATCGGCTCAGGTTCAGATGTTGCAGATGTATGAAATGATTTGCCTGATGAGTGCTTTTTTTTTTTCCCTGATGTTTTTGTGTCATTGTATCAGCTGTGCTTTATAAGATTTTATTATAAAATCTAAAATGTGCTTTAAATGCAGTCTCGTGCCTGATTCATGTGAATACATTAAATGTTACTTTGTTGTTACACAGGCAATAAATATGCAGTGTTTCAGAAGTGAGAAGTAACATTTCCTTAAAAAAGAAGTGCTTTATTAACAGTGATAATGCATATAAACAGGTCACAGGAGTACAGAGTTTAAAGGTACTGTCCATGTCTGTTGCTGTACTCTTAACGGCAGCCACAAGCTGAAAAAGCTACAGTACAAAGTTTATTTCCGGTAGACAGAAAAGTACAGTAATCGTAGGCCTGTCGACGGGTGTAGCATTTAAACAAAACTCAAAAACATTCACGTTCCCATCAGTGACGCCTCAGCAAACCACACCTGATCGTTGTGGCGCGTCGGATAACATGCTGTCACGCTACCAAAACTAGGTCCCTCCCAATCGTATTGCTTTATTTTCCTTACTTAGGCAATTCCTCTATGATAATCCTGGATACGGAATTCCAGCCTGTGGATGCGTCTCCTCTTGGATAATCAGCGCAGGTCCCCACCCACACCGCCACATCAACCAGCCCTGCTTTGACACCCTCACACAGCCCCTCAACTGCAGAGAGAGAGACGGAGAGGGAAAAAAAGAGAAGACGGTGCAAATGAATTTCAGGGAACACCCAAACCGAACGCCGAGACAAGTTGTTTTCTGACACAGCGGTGAAAAACTGGGCCTTTCAGGTTTAAAAACAGAAATAAAAAATAATTAAAACCATGTAATCTTTCATGTCTGCAGTCAACACTATTGTCATGTCTGTGCAGTTCATTCAAGGCTGTTCATTAGCTTAGCTTAAAAGGACTGAAGCTGGGGTGGAGCCAGCCTCACTTTCTAAAAGTCCCAAAGCAAAAAAGGGTGATAAATTGTGAGCTGTGGCTTCTTCACTTCCTCCATGAACAATTTGAGGAGCAGAAACTTGATGCTCTCAACTGTTGTTTCAGTTGATAACCCCGTATAATAACCCAGTCTTTTCTTTATTAAAAAAAACAAAAAAAACTTTAACCCTTCAAAACCTGCAGCTGAGACAGGTTGTCCCAACATGTTTTTGGCTGTAAATCTCACACACAGTCTGTGTGTGAGGCACATGAATCCAATGCTCTAATACTGTGAATCTGAGAAGTGAACTGTTCTACACATCTATACAAGCCCTTTTGGGCACTTTCCAGAAAAAGTCTCCAGGTGTTCATCTCTCAGTTTCTGAAAGAACTGGAGCTGCTGTTACTCGCCCAAATCACAGTAAAGAAGGGGGCTTGGTTTGCCATGTCAGCCTTGGCACATCAGGTCGCAGAAGGCTAATAAACAACATTTAATGTATTAAAAATACATTAAATGTATTTTTACAAGAAATGGGAGAAACTAGCTGTTTCCCCCGTTTCTTGACTTTGTTGTAGCCTAACTAGCTGCTGGAGTGTGCACACAGTTTTCATTTTAGTGTAAAAACCAAAACAAAACATAAATCGGTCTGAAGTACAGTTAAAAATGTAAACTACAAAATCTAAGCGTCCCTATGTCCTTCATGTGAACCACTGGATTTAATTACTGCTTGGACTTTTTTCTCTCTTTTTATGGTGGGAAGCAACAGTTTCTAGCAGCAGCAACAGACTAAACAATGTTCAACAGGAAATTCGTGTCACTCTTCACACAACTGCTTCTCAGGACATCTGTTGTGAACGGCTCTCTTGAGGTTATTCCTATCTTTAAGTTCGGTCCTCTGACTTGGTTTCTCTAAAAGGTGGATTTTCTTTGAAGACATTCTTCACTAGCTTGACTTTGATGTTTAAAGTTATTGCTCCAGCCAGCATGGTGAGCTGTGCAGGCCCAGAGGCAGCAGAAGAGCTCTAAGACATCATGGTGCCACCACCCTGCTTTCACCTTTGGAGCCTCCAATCTAGTGTCACTAATTGGAATAATTGGTAACTCCTGGCTCCAACTCTGATGATGCAATCAGCCGAGGGCTTGGAAGTCAAACCTGTTGATCTTAAGTGAGCCTGACCAGTGGAATTCCCATTTCTGTCAGTGTAAAGAAGTTTAATTGCACATTTGATCCCCAAGATATGTTAAAATAAGAAAAGGAAGCACAGTTTTAACAGGTAATCTTAGTTTTTTCTTTTTCTACGTGATAAAGAAATGCTTCTGTAACGGAAGAGAAAAACCTGTCAGCACAATTCTTCAGGCTAAAGTGTAAGAGATGGACATGTTAAATAGAAAATGTTCTTTTTTTTATATTATGTATCATCATTTTGGGGATTTTTGTAAAGAAATTTCTACAGTTGACTGTGAAAAATGTTTTTTAAATCCTATACCTAATGACTTTGGTGTAGCATGAATGGCCATGGGGGAGGTCTTTATCAGTACTGATAAACCTGTAAAACTTATGAAAATACAGTTAAAAATCCAAAACTTTTGCCTTTCTTCACATTTTCCAAAGCTGTGAAATAGGACCAGATTTGAGTCTTTACTGGGCTGATTCTGGCTCCTGGGCCTTATGTTTGACACTCTTGGCTTAGGGGTTCATTGCTTTTCCTAACATGAACGAAAAGAGTGCAACTATTCATGTGTTATGAGCTAAAATATTTTGTGCTTGTTCATAATTAGGACTTGGATGAAGACCTGACATTAATACAGGAAATTCCACTTCACTTAATGTTTCTTTCCATAGCATTACTAGCACCGTGAGGTGGGAACAAGTATTGTTCAGAGTCTGTGTCGTACCTGAGGAAGTTCTGTGGATGTTGATGGTTGAGTTGAGCTCGGGACTCCCTTGGTCTAAGTAAATAATTGACTCTATGGGCAGTGGTCCTGTGCACTCCGCTCCGTTGAAGGTGAAGTACCACCTCTGGCAGCATGCGTTTTTACACTTGAGTCTGAGGGAGCCACTGAAGAGGACTCTGAGGGCGCTGTCAGAGCGCAGCTTGGTGAACGTGCAGTCCTGCGATGCAGAATGGAGCATAAGTGTGTGTTTAATGTGTGTTTGCAGTGATTGAAATGCCTGCATTCCCCACAGATACAGTGAGATACTTACAGCCACTTTACCCAGATCGATCCCGTAGTTCAGCGAGTTCCAGGCACACTGCTTGTAGTTGGGTTTCCAGGGTTCCTCAAAAACTTCAGTAACGCATTCTCCTTTCTCGCCTTTCAGTCCATCGCGGCCTGGGATACCAGGCGTCCCAGGAATGCCGTTGGCCCCAGGGTTACCGTCTCTTCCAGCGGTGCCTGCTGGACCCTGCAGGCAGCTGCCATACTGAAAAAAGAAACAAGGAGAAGAGGACATAGTGAAACAAAACCATACTACAACAACATGATAACAACAGAATCTATTGTTATCAGACTTCCTGTTTTAAGACTGTCTTTCTTCCAGTGAGGTTAAATCCCTGTTTAAACTGCATGCACCACAGACACCTAAATGCTGCCATCCATCCAACCATCACACACAAGGAGCCAGATTACACATCACACAAACAACTGTGCTGAAGGAAGTGCAAAAAGCCGTGTTATCCAAATCAAGCCAAAGCAACATGACCAACAACCATGAAGCCGCCGAGCAAGCAAAACACAGCTCTGCTGTTAATGAGGAACTGAAGGCTCGGCAGTGGCCTAAATTAGTGGCTGTCTGGCCACTCATCCCTTAATGTGATTCATTGTCCTGTTGAACCTTCTGCTATGTTTAAACAGACGCAGCATCCTACTCAGGCTGACTCAAACCCACGCAAACACACACACACAGACGGGGAGGGGGGCGCTTGCCAAGCCTTACCACATGCAAATATAGACACAATGAGGATCTAAATAGATCTGCCTAACGTGTTCCTCAAAGGGACGCTCTGACCAGTAGATTGCAGTGTGTCGTGTAGGTTCAAGCTTTTTTTAGGTGGAGGTGGCTTTTCCTTTGTAAGCAATTAGGGACACAAGTTGACATACAGAAATGTCTCCTCGCCCTTAAGTAAGCATGAAAGCTGAAAGCATTTTGCAGATTTTTGGAAGGTCGTTGTTGCCCTTTTGCTCAGTATGCATCTGTGAAGTAGTTATGGAGAGTAGGAGGGGGGCATGTGTCCAAAAGGCATTAGGGCAAGAAAAAAAAAAGCAGAGGAGGAGAACAAAGAGCTTTTACACCAACATCTTAACCAGACTTAACCAGATTTGAATCTCTGGGGTGAAGTTAAAAAAAAAAGTATTTCAGATGATGTAAATCTGAAAAATGCCTGGAAGTTAGAGAGTCAGAGCAGTTATCATCAGCTGCTGTGAAACAGATGGTCCAGTGTCTGTTTTAGCCATTACGCAGCTAACGCTGGAGCAACCTGGAGATGTGAGACCTGACATCATCTGTATAGAAGTCTGGGAAGTGTCTGGTGACAGCAGTAGATTGTGGGTTTGTATGCATGAAACTAAATAAAGCTGGAAGCATGGCTTTCATGCACCTTGGCAAAATAAGGTGGCAAAACGTGGAAACGATGCAAGGACTCCCCATTAGTCTTGGAGTTGGGTAAGGAAAAAGTCTTGGTGTTTTACTAAGATTTTTGGAGAGCTTTCAAAGCAGAGTAATGAATGGATCCTCTGTCCACTTCGCCACACAGCTGACTTTTATATTAGCTCCCAGTCTGCTCTTTCTATAGTGGTGCTGGCTGCCTGCATGAATTACACTCCAGCCCTGCTGAATATTAGTCGCGTACAATCTGCTACTGTAACTGGAAAACTAAAAGGCTGCAATTGGCCCGAAGAGCTGAGGAATCAGGAGCATTTTATGCGTTAGTCAACACAGAAGCAGGGCCTGAAGCTCTCCTGGAGCATGCAGAGCGGAGCCTGGGTATAATGCTCAGCTTTGAGCGATTTTTAGATTGAAAGGAAGCCGATGAGATGCAAAGCAGTATTTTCGTGATTACCATGTTGGCCAAGTAAGCAGGTCTTTCTTCTCCAGAGTGTCTAGTGCAGTTGGGTTTCTCGGCATCATTTCCAGTGCACTAGACACAGATGGTGACATAAGGTTTTTTTTTTCCTTTCTTCTTTTTTTAAATTAAATCACTGTGGTCACGGTTGTGGAATATTAAAGAGAAACTGCTTGGGCGGGCTCGACAGGGTCCAGAAAAATAAATACTAGTTTCACTTCTGTTTGATTCCTAAAAGATTCAACATCTGTGTGTCCAGTTGGTTCCTTCAATCACTAAACAGATGCATCATTGAGGGTTATGAAATCCTATGCGTAAACAATGTAAGATTGATAGGTATCGTGGGACTGTGAAATTAAACAGTTGAACTCTGCCTTGGGTACTGTTAAAAATATCATATTACCCAGCTTTAAATGTACATTTAAGTTTTTTGCCCAAATTGCACCCACTTATAAACTATTCAAACAGTCGGATGGATAACAAAGGCCAGCAAACAGTATGAGGCAGACCACAACTTCCTGTTTAGTCCCCCCTTATGTCCACTCAGTCGTGGAGGACAGCCAGATCTGGTCTGGAGTATAATAGAAAAGCAGCTGAGTGTATAACAGCTACAAAAGTGGGATTTTCTGATCTGCTGCTGTCCACACTATTCTACATGTGGATAAATCTTTTAAAACATTTTTTCCTTCCCTCTAATGTTTAAAGATACAATTTAAAAATAGCAATGCATAGCGCTAGAAAAAAGAAGCCCAGAATGAGTTGGAAAAATAGGCAAAATAGTCAGTGGATGTTAAATGGGATGCACCGAAAAACAACTAAATGACGGTAAAGCTGAGTGTAATAATTACATGTTGACGTGAGCCTTTTTTCTCTCTCCCAGAGTTATAATGCCACAAAATCTGTCCACTCCTCTCCTGCCACATGTCTACTTATTTTGGAAGCTGTCGTTAACGGCTACACGGTAATCTTATCTAACCCCTTTTACCTTGTCGGCGTCAGGATCCTTTCGGTAGCCTCTGCTTCTCACCTTTTCCACCGCATAAAGAGGCAAAGCCAGGCAGGCGAGCAGCAGCAAGCGGACAGCGAGAGGAGACATCACGCGTGCGACAGAGACGGCCGACTACCGTGCGCTCTGCGCGACTCCAGCCGGTTATAGCCCAGAGGGCTGGACCAGGAGAGGGGGAAGGAGCCAGTCACCTCACTGAAATGCACTCTAGGGAAAACATAGCTGTGAGAGTAACGTTAGGGTTAATAACTGACTCACACACAGTCACATTCATTTCCATGTTTAATTGAATATTTTATCAAAATGAAACAACAGTGGTAGAAAATTGTATTAAAAAGAAAAAAAGTTCACAAAAATGTTTGGAGTACTGATAAGACTACAGTAGAGCTACATACGTCATAAGAAAGACCCTCATCCACATGTCAGAATAGGAACATAACATAGAAAACATACAAGATTCCCTTTTAGTGTTACTGGAACTGTCCTTTCACTCCCAAATAAATCTATGTAAGTGAACTGAGGGGTAGCTCAGTCCCTTACACAGCACACAGACAGCACAGTAAGGCACTCCTAATGAATCACAGATGTTGTTCTGGAGGTACTTGAAGTAGAGATGCTGCATGTGGTCTTTTTTTTATTTTAACAAAAATGATCCCAAAACTAATCTTTCTATTTATTT
The DNA here is from genome assembly GCF_000239375.1 of Pundamilia nyererei. Lineage (NCBI taxonomy): Eukaryota > Metazoa > Chordata > Actinopteri > Cichliformes > Cichlidae > Pundamilia > Pundamilia nyererei. The sequence goes on from NW_005187510.1 coordinate 903,890, forward strand.
ATGACAACTTAGTAATCAGTGGATAATGCTACTAATGACAAATAGTGCAAAACTTGTTTTGTTTCGTCGATTTCATACACTGTTGATACTATAGGGATATCGTGATAACTATATATAACCCTGGTATCAGAAAATGAAATATCATGATTATGGTTTTACAGAAATAAAACATTCCCCCACCATGTCCATGCACTCGTACTTTCAGTTTAAATGCACGCTCCAATCTTAATTTCTGCCTTTAAGTTTTAAAAAAACATGAACTCATGCATTAGATTTTCAATCATTTCCAACTAATCAATTTAGTAAAAAATTAAACTTAAAGGTGCTCTTTCATCAATATTCCAAAAGAGAAAAGTAACACAGTAATAAAAAGTAAAGATGAACTTGATCGATAGTATTATTGAAATAAGTCAAGTTCATTTTGTTCATTTTCTGTTGGTATTTCAATGATGTCATAGATTTCTCTAACCACAGTAACTATGAAGTAAAACTCAGATATCATGACAAGATTTTCTAAGCAAAAATACATTCTTTTAGAAAGCTTCAAAGCTGTATTTCACCAAAATTCACAGCTTTGAAGACAGTTCAGCACAGCATGCATTTCTGTAACAAAAACATGGAGAAATGACCAGAAAATGGAAAAATATATGTCTCTTTTAAGAAAAGTATTCAAAATAAAATCACAAGTTCTCTGAAAATCAGCTATATCAAGCTTAAGAGTACGCCTCAAAGGAGTGACACAGTGTGTTTTACAGGATGAGGTTTTAAGAACAATAGGACATTTAAAGACACTTTATCACAGGAAGACTTTCCTTGGATTCATGATTTGGCAATATTTTCACCTTAACAATTAAACTCTCAGTGTGGCGACCAGTCCAGTGAACGACTAAATATATGAGATATAAAAAAAGAGAATATTTACATAAATATTGCAATCGTTTACTAGCATGCATATATGCCACTGAAATCGCAAGTTATAAAACAGCAGACTCAATGCATGTAGCTGTGCTGCTGCAACATTCAGGTCAAACACTGAGTAAAGCTGGAAGACAAAGTCATGACTTAAACAGACTAAATCGTCAAACACCGTTAGATGTGGGCTAACCCTCAGAACATCTGAAATACAAGTTTTGGTCTGTTTCCATTCAGTCACTCCAGTGTATTCAATAAAATCCCACAATGGGAACAACAACCAGCATCAAGCATGACTCCCATGTGACTGGTGTCATGGATGGGTGGATGGATGAGCAGACAAATTTGAAAGGTCAGATATCTCAGCAGCTGCTGTCCTTTGGGTCCTTGCTCTCCTCAGGCACCTGGAGCACCATCTGGTGGCTGGAGTCTTGGAGGCTGCTGGTGTGTGCTGGGTTTAAAGCTGAAAGCTGTTGCTTCTCACAGGGAATGTGCCTGACCTCTGATAGCTCGCTCCTTGGAGTTGCCCTAAAACCAGCCAGGACACATCACAGATTACTGCTGGTTAATGCTTGTCTGATGTTGCAGTGCATGTAATGTAAGGAACTGTACATATACAATCAATTTTTTAACATTTCAAAAATGGCATCTCACACCTCTCCTACTTACCTCCCATCTGCCACTCTGTGCAAGCTCTCTGAGCGACTGCTGACTTTACTGGAGCTCCCCGTTTTGCTGCGTCTCTCCCCCCCATCCCTCTCTCTTTCCCTATCTCTCTCCCCTCTCCTCGAGCTTCGACTGGAGGTGCCTCGGTCCAGGTGTTCCCTGGCTGAGGTCTCAGACAGTGAACCTTGCATGTGGGGCTCATGGTTGCCTAAGGCAGAGGTGCCTTGATTGCTGGTGGTGGAGACACTGGTGGGCGTGACTCCAGTACTCGTGCCCATGGACTTGGAGATGACCTTGAGTTTGTGGGAGCTTGGTTTGTAGTGCTTCTTCTTGTGCTGAACCCGGTTGTTGTGCTTTAGGAAGAACTCGCAGGACTCCTGGAGCACCCGACGGCTCTCGCTGATGGGGCTGTGGGTCACATGACATGACATTAAACACATGATCTAGAATACTGTATTCTCACTCCATCAGTGACTGTGTGAAAGATCTTCCACGTGTTTTGCTGTGGTCAGAGTTGTGTCTTACTCTTTATTGCGGGTCCTGTTGAAAAAGTAGGCCCACTCAGAGCAGGTCTTCTTACTGCTGACCCAGAATACTGCAGATATGCCAACCACCAATGTCATCAAGTATTTCACCAGAAACAGGGAGAGGTCAGGGCGTTCATGATCTGTGGTCTAAAACAGTAACAAACTCAATGGTAATGAGATCCTTGTGATTTAGAGCAACTGGTTAAATAAAAAAATTCAATTTCTTACTTAAGACAAAGTCAAGCATTTCCAGTACAGGCATCAGGTACTGACTGTCAAAACAAGCCTAAGCTATTTCCCACTGCAGCGCTTATAAGCTCACGTATTGTATCTTCCACATACCATACGGATATCCACTGATGTATAATTCTTGCACTACTAAAGCACTTCTAATGAATTTGGACCACACCACCAAATGACCGAACATGGGCACTACATGCTGTATGAAACAACGACAGGGCAAAGACCTGGCCACTGAAATATCTGAAGGTGTGTGGCAGACTGCTTGGGAAATACAGTCGTCCTCCACCAGTTCCTGAGCTTGGAGAGACTCCTGTTGGAAAACCTTGAATTTTGGTCGCTCCTAAACAGAAGTCCGAACAAACTGGTGCTCAACTGGCTTGATGGAGGAAAAAATGGTTAATAATGTCCATATGTTTTGGACTTGCACCTTTATGTTTTGGGGATTTGTGGGAATTATTTCTAAAGTCTTTTGCTTTAATATTTGCAGAAGTTTGACATTACTTTATGTTGGATACACCCCCATTACAAGATGCTGTGTTAGTGTTAATGTTGTCAAACATATCCTGAGACATGACATATTGTATACGGCTCCAAAGAGAATTGTGAGAATAACAGAGGGAGAAACAGTGTGCTTATTTGGCCCTTGAGACAAACTGATGATGCCAATTTTTTCTCCCCACCATCTTTTTTAAAATTTATAACCCTGCATTAAATTGTGATTCATCTAAAGACCTCTTGTTCTTTATTTTTATTTATTTTAATGTGGAAAAATTATATTTAATAAATTAAAGAAAACTCATGTATTCTGCACTACATTTTTGAGGTACCGCAGCTTCTAAGACGTCTGTTATTTCCACACTGATCTGTCATAACAGTCTTGATTTTGGAATCCCTGTACTCTGCAGGACATTATAGATATTTAATAATTGGGATTTTTAAACAGATGAGCCTTTTGGATCCTTTTGAGCCCTGATCAGTTTTATGAAATTTTCACTGTGCTTTGGTTTTGCCCTTTTTCAGCAGTCTAAAAAAGCTTGTCCTAAACTTTCACCCCATCTTTACTGAATGAGTAAGTCACAACAACCTGGTTTAAGCAGGGGATGCTATACTCCTGGCAGCGGTCGTTTATCCAGGTGTTCTCCCAGCTGCTGCGGTGGCTCTGTTCGTAGGTGTAGCAGGCTAGCAGGGTGACCAGCGGGACCAGGTAGAGGCAGCTGAACACGCCGATGCGAATCATGAATTTCTTAAGCTTCTCCTGGTTGCGCTCGTCGTGCTGGATGACCTGTCGGACGTGATTCAGAGAAACGATACCTGCCAGGATGAGGAAGAGGCCGACTATGACGCCCACGCACAGTGGCGCCAGTACAAAGTAGCGCAGTGCATCCAGGTCGTAGAGCCCCACAAAACAGACACCGCTGATGTTGTCTCCTTCAACTTTGTTCAGAGCCAGCAGCATGACAGTGAGTGCCCCAGGGATCCCCCAGGCAGCAGAGTGGAACCACACCTTAGACAAAATAAAAATATTGACTGAGCTGTAACTGCACATATTTCCCTGTTGTGTTTGCTTCCTATTTGCTACTAGGAAACAAACTTAAATACTTAAGAACCTTACCGCTTTCTTCTCAATGGCCTCACAGCTCCACTTGGGGCCGGCTGCCAGGAACCAGGTGATGGTGAGTATAACCCACCAGACGATACCGGCGATGGAGAAGAAGTAGAGAAGCATAAAAAGCAGAGTGCAGCCTTTGCTCTGAGAGCCCAACACCACTGTGTCAACCCCAGAAGGATGGGCCGCTTTGATGCAGGCTGCATTGTTTCCCAGCAGGAAGCCGATGAAGTATATGAGCGAGACAAAGCTATAGCACACAGCATAGAAGATTATGGGCCGCTCTGGGTAACGGAAGCGTTTGACGTCAATAAGGAATGTGAGGAAGGTGAAGAGTGTAGCACCCAGGCAGATGATGGAGCACACACCGATGAAGCTCTTTGCAAATTCTATGTCGTGGGGTTTGAAGTACATGTTGGAGCAAGGTGGAGCACAGTCCTGGGCGCCTAGGAATGATGAGCCATGACCTGGCTTGGTCTTTAGCTGCAATGGGCACCAGAAGCCCAGCTCTCTCTTAGCGGACGAGGAGATTGCTGGGGTGGTTAAAGGGGCTGGAGAACCAGGCACACTACAAGGGTCCAATCTAGAGCATAAATAACAATATAACAGGATAAGTGCCTCAACATGAATTGTGGGTAATGAAACAGGGAAGGATATTTTCTTACTTTTCACACATTTCAGGAGGCCAGGGGACATCAAAGGTGTGGATGTTCTTCTCACAGTCGGACCGAACAGCATTGCACTGCTCCCTGCAGGGGTGGATCACCTTGTTCTCCTCGGTGCATGCTGGAATAAAGACTTGGCACAGGAAGTGGTGGACATCTGGAGAGCACTTCAGGTTTATCAGGGGCATAAATGGCTGAAATTGAAGAGATTAAACATACTATATTAAAAATCGGTTTTCCATTATAACAACTATTATTGCACTCTGTTCTTCCATTACGTTTAGATGCAAGTTACATCACCTGAGAACTTTGAATATACTGATAAATCTGAAGGCTTGACAGCCCTACTCGTGACCTGAACACTCACATGTGCGTGCATGAGTTATATAGCATTCCCTAAAGAAACCTTTGAAGTAGCTTAAATCTAAGTTTTCCAGCTATAACTTTTCTTTGAAGAGCTTCCAAAGCATTTTCATGATGTTACAGCTATGTACAGTCTGCCTACACTGGTGAATCCAGTATTTCCACAGACTGTGCTGTGCTGGGGGAGTAGGTGTAGGTAGCAGTCTGCACAGTTTGAAGTTTTTAAAAAATTTTCTCTGAAAAATAGACAGACAGTAACCTGTAAGATTGTGAAATTACTTTTGTAAATGCAACTGGAAAAGAGGCATAAATATAATGATTTTACTTGTGTTATAAGTGCAGTCTGCATGACTGGACATTGTAATATAATAAGCACTGAGATTACAAATGATCAGGGTTGCAAAAGCTGGTGAAAATATTTATGCTACATAAGCAACAGTACACTATAGTAACACACAAAACTGTCCATTCATCGGCCGGAAACCATGATCAACCAGAGCATTGGAAGGGGGGGTATAGGTGGCAGGAAATGAGAGTGCGGACATTTGGAAACAACCAGGGACAGGCCAAGAAGGCTGGAATGCACAGAGCTGTTCATGGGAAGGTTGCTGAGGATATGTGTGGAGGACAGCCTTATTATTTTTGGATCGACACCAGCTACATCACTTGGAGTAATATGCATGTTCAATACATAACCAGTTAATAGTGACAGGCATGCATTAGCACAGACTAAGTGTGTTGTGCTGTGTTGTATTGTGTGTATTTCAGAGTACTCCACACTCTCGACCTCATCACTGGATAGCTTGCTGTAAATCTAAACTGCCGATATGCGCAAAGGAAATCCACACGACCACACTTGAGCATATTGCACTAGTTGATGTTTTCTCTTCTCTGCTTTTTCTGGCTCCAGGCCCACATCTCTGGGCCCTGGGCTTGCCCCCTCAGACATTAAGCGTCCTTGTTTCTCTCCTCTGGAGGTCCTGGACTTGAGGCTCCTCGTGGCTGAACAATCTGACCTTTATTTTCTTTAGAGCACTTACTGTAAAAACTGCCCTCATTTCAAAAACCTTCCAACAGGATCAGCTGCAAAATTTGAGCTGATTTGCTCTTTAGGGCAAAATCCTTCGCAGAGAATTTCTGCACAATGTACTTTAAGTATTAAGTGAAGTTTTTTTTTGTTTTGTTTTTTTAAAGATGACTCTTACTTTTCAAAGTTTTACTCAAACTTTCAAGGCCCCCGAGTGTCCGTTATAGTGTGTCAGTTTGTCTTTCCATTCTCTCTATATTCTAACACTTCAAAGTTTTTGCTCTTTCCAAAGCTGGCAAACACTAGTGGAAGG
>NW_005187510.1:910316-919121 GCF_000239375.1 Pundamilia nyererei
AGGCCAGAGAGTGTAAGCCTGTCACCTGGGAGACAGGACTGCGGAGGTAGGACCGTGTGTGTGTGTGTGTGTGTGTGTGTGTGTGTGTGTGTGTTGGGGGGGTATTAAGAGACAGAGGATACTCCTTGTGGTATGCACAGCAGGCTTTGTGTGCGACTGGGTGTGTCCCTCCCCTTCCTCCAGAAATCAAAGAGCCCTCACAACAAAGTCACTGAAGTTGCCTGTGGCCAAGGTTGCCATGAAATAAGAAGCTGATACCTTTGCCAGATGCCACACAAAAGACTCCTACAGATCATGCTCAACACTCCACACCAAATGCACGTAACCCAAACCCCCAGGAATGCCAGGAGACAGGATGCAACAGCTAGAGAAACATTTCTGCTGAGGATATGTGCAAGACAACAAATGGTCTTAAAGCACATTAGCCAAAGTGCCACAGGGTTGACGGAGCAAAGCTGAAACACCAGTTACACAAACTTAGACTTTAGTCACAGCAAAGGGTGGTGATTAAAGAGAACACTACTAGTCTGAAGAGAAGTCAAATTTAAGATTAGAATTCTCTAAATCTGAGCAGATATTAAGCATATTTTTCCACTATGAAAAAGAAGACTGATTTCTGTATTCTATGCATGGAAGAAAATTTTAAACTGCAGGGTGTAAATCTCTAATTACACCAGTTCAGTGTCATTTGAGAGTTACTGTTGCTAAGAGATGGTCTACTGACTTCTGTTGTGTAATACTGACTGGAGCACATAACAGCCCAGTACAGTCTATAAACCTTTATACAAGAGCACAGCTTCTACGTGCTTCTACGTATACAGCTAGACTTCTTAGCTTGTGTTAGATTTTTCCTAATTTGTTGATGCCAACAAATGATCAGACAGTTATATCACAACAACAGGTCCTTGAACTCAGCCCAAATGTTACCCTGTGATCTGAATCATGACCTGAATTTACACAATAAAGGGACAGGAGATTTTCCCGCAGTTTCGAATGATGAAGACAGAATTTTGGAGAAATGAAAAAAAACAAAAACAACAACCATCAAACATATATATGATTGTGCTTTCTGTTATAATTGTACGCTTATTCTGTTGAACACAAACACAATTAAGTCGTTTTTCTTCCTGAATCAAGATTACCCATATGGAAAAGATATATATAAATCTTATAAAGTTTGTATCTGTCTTGTGTGAAACTTGTATGAAAAGCATATAAGAGTGAAAACAGATATAAGATCCCTTGAAAAATTATATAGTGAAACTTGTATGTTTTGGATACTTACTAAAACAATATACGAAAGTAATGAGAAAGTGGCCACTTTCATGAGTAATCACATATAAGTTTTTACTATTTCTTTTCCATATGGGTATACATTGAATTACCACTGGATATTTTGAGCCAATCTGGATATTGACTTTTGAAAGTTCAAAAACCCTGATAACATGTTTGCATATGGTATTTTAAACATACCTGAAAAATGCCGATAATAATGTTCCAAAACCGATAAAGGCGTTACTTACATAAGGATAAATTAACTTAGCTTGGATTCGGATTACATGCCTCATTTCAACCATTCATCAGTCATCCAGGTGTTAGTCAGAACATCACCCACTAATTGGATGGAAAAGTGGTCACGCAATAACAGTCAATACCAAGACCAAATGCACCCCATAGCCACCTATACTTACATGCAATCGCATGAGTGCGTGCAAATGAAGAAAAAAACCCAAAACTGATTTGACTTATCAGAAGATCAACAAGAAACCCACAAATTGCAAAAGTAATGAGCTGAAAAATGTTGATTACCCTAAAAAAGAAAGCTGCCTCTCAGCTTAGCGTGCAGAATTAGCTGTTGGCTCCACTGATCGGCTGAGAGCCATGGATTTTCTGATAAATACCGTTCCACGTTTACTGTGTGTTGATGGCTATTTCACATCCTTCCATTTCTATTGCATTTTTGCCTCTTTAGCAAAGCCCAGTGGAAATCTTATGGCTGCCAGGGAGAATGGAGTTTTTTGGATTTCTACTTGTTATTAATTAAGTACTTTCTGTTTGGTGTCGCTGCTGCAGGCTTTCGATTATTGTTAGGGTGAGTCTGAGCTGATTTCCTGTAAAGTAAACTGTGAATCTTAGCTCTGGTGATATTGAGTGTTTAATCCCTATTTAGCTTCATTGTTGTCCTATTATGTTGCTGTTCTATTATAGATACTTATTATAGTGATAAGCTCCATTTTGTATAGCTTAAATTCTGGTTCACGCCTTGTGTATTTGTAGTTGTAATAATGTTCTTCCCTGTGTTTTTCTTTGTCTCATTTCTGTATTTGTGGTTTGTGTTTTCTTCTCTTGTCGAACTTTAAGTCTGCTTTGGTTATTTCCTCTTTAGCTTTGACAGTTTATTTTCTTCACGTCCTGTGTGTTGCTTCCTGACAGTCTCCTCCAGGTTGTGCTCAGCTGTGTGTAATTACTTCCACCTGTGTCTCGTCTCCCTCCTGTCTGATATTCCTTAATCAGCCTCCAGAATAAAAATCGTCCTGGCCTTCTCTTTGTTGTTTTCTCTGCTTAGTTCTGTGCACAATTCTGTGAAATGACTGTGGATGCACCTGTTTTGCTCCCCATCTGGCCTCTTGTTTTTGTGATTTTTGGACTTTGGTTTTGGACTTAGTCAGTGATTAAAGCTTGTGACACATTTTTGTTATAACTAAGAATGTTCTTCTTTCTTAACTTCTTTTACTTGTAAGAGGAACCCTAAGCAGAGCCTTCTTCTACCGCAAAGGTTTCTTAAAAGCCTCCCTTTAGAATTTAAGTGGACAGATTCACAGTTTAATCACTCGCTATTTCTTTTAACAATCAGATGTGATTTGTGGACAAACTGTGGCTGGTAAATACTGTGTGTCAGTTGAAGTCCATTACAAAATGGTAATTATATTTCAATCAATATGTGCTTCAGTATGGGCTGAGAGACACCGTCAATTAGTAACCGGAGCCACAAACAGCGCTGATGGCACTAATAATGACAATTATATGGACATGATATTCATCATCGCTGAATGTGGCCTGAAGTATAATTTCCAATTATAAGGAGAGGAAGCATTTTTTCAACGTTCCATGGAAACCAAGACTGATGAGAACCTTTGAGGTGGGCCAGAGGCTGCCTGGATAAGTCAATAAACTCTGCAATAGCCCAATATACACTTTGAACAAATTCAGCCTAATTTTACATTAATTCTACTAGAATTTAAAATAAGTTCTGTGGGGTTGAATCATTTTTGACAATTATTCACATACTTAGCTTGCTTGGCCCGCCTAATCTATAAAACACTGGACCTTTAAATAAAAATGAATCACTGTATGCTTGCACGATGCATAGGCATACAGATTTCTACAGATAAATGTTGTGTAATGTTACGAGGGCTCACCTGCATGCGGTTGTATGCGATATCCTGATCATAGTGGCCCATCATGTTGGGGAAGAAGGTCATGTTGTAGGACGTCTCCAAGCACCGATGCACTCTGATAGGCTCACACGTAAACAGGCTGTGGGCATGACAGCTTCCCACCCACATCAGTGCCAGGCACACCCACAGTGGTCCTGGCATCAGCATTGTGATGAGTGAGTAGGAGTGGTCGTGTGCACAGTTCCTTTTTTTGTGTGTGTATAAACTAATTCGAGTTTCTTTTTAAATGCGTGCGAGGACGTCTTGGCCTGCTTCAGACTGTCATCCGTGTATCATTCCTCCCAGGGACATCTCAGTGGAGCTGGTGGGCGCTGCAGCAGGTAGAATTTCTTCATGGTGAGTCAGCAAGTGCCTATAGGCCACAGATAGGAATTCCACATCCCTGAAAAGAAGGTACTTATTGTGACACAGGTTTATATTTTCAGACACACAGAGAAGTGGACGCACAAACCGAATTTTCAGCAAGATATCCCTTCAGAAATCCCAGCTTAGGAGGTTTTTCTTTTTCAATAGTACCTCATTTACTGCACAATTTCAGTTTTAGGAAAACAACCTGGCATGCATTGTTCCGTCACTTAAAAAATAAACACATTTTCATGATTTCAGTGCATCCTTACAAGTCCGTTGAGGTCTTAAAATCTTTGAGAAGTTTAGTTTGGGAAGCACTGCTTAGAGACTCCTCAGTCAGATGGAATCAAGCTACCAAAATCCAGTCAATCCCCACGCAGGCTTCGAGTGCATGCTTTTTACACAGGGTGGGGAATGCGCAAGATCCATGCTGATTCAGAAGAATGAGTCTCGGCTTGTTGATGCACATTAAACTTCACATTAAAGTGTCAGAGTTCCACATACACACTTGGTTTACGAGCCACTGAGAAACCTGAACGGCAGACAGCCTGCTGTACTTTCCCACTGATGTTTTGCCTTTCATAAAAACAGAGTATGTGTAGGCTTAGGCTTGTTCCTGGTGACCTAACAAGGGGCCCACAGATTATGCATTTATTTGATATAACTTCTGGTTATATTCTGAATTTTAACAATTTGAGCAAAGCTAGCTTAGGATCAGTTTGCACAGAATTCTTGTCCATTGAGACTAAAGAGACACATCGTTTATATAGGTACTCGTCTCTCTGATGATTATCTTATCACTAATGATAAGCGCTTAATATTACCGCATCCCTTTTTCCACGTACAACAAAATTCAGCAGTCCTCAAAGTACAGCATGTAGTCAGGGAGGTTCATAGTGCTAAAGTAGCTAAAAAGTACGCTTAATAAGCCCTTTGGTTAGCATATTAGCGATATACCAGGAATAGTTAGCAGGGTAAATATTTGACACGTTCCACCAACACTTCGACATACCATGCAGACATGGCTACAAACAGACATAATAAGTTGATATTACTGTCCAATTACTTGCATATGTCAAAGCTAATTACGTTTTAAATCAATACGCGAGTCCACGGCGGCCAGGAAAGCCGTTTGTTTCCCCGTAAATGACACACCAGCTGTGGCGAGACAGTGCAGTCAACATCCCTGCCTCGGTCGCTGCCATGGGACAAGGGGCCGAAACAACTTCGCCACAACCAAGCAGAAAGAACCTATGAGGGGGTAAAAATGCGAAACACGAAAACTTACCCCCAAATACCCAAGAGTTAGCTGACTTTATGAATAGTTGCAGGATCTGCCCGGTGAGGAATTTGGTAGCGTGTTTCCTGAGATAAGCTCCCGCACCTTCCCACCAACTATTCCCGTCCTGCTCTGAACTAAAGATGCTTTCAGGTGCAATTGGAAATATGAAGCGTTTTTTTGTTTGTTTGTTTTTTAAGTTAAAATCTAAGTTTCACGGTAGTTTGTGGGTGGGAGACTTCATGTGTATAATAGCCTTTTATATTTAAAAAAAATTAAAGGGCAAGTTCATCTTTAAAAGAGTGGCGTACTGTACATACTAACTTTACAGGTCACTAAACTAGCAGTTGAATGCCCCAACGAGAGTAACAATGTCAGTAGGCTATAGACAGGAAGCACTTAAACGCCGCGTACGTGCAGACGGCAGATAAAGGATGAAACAATGCAAAATACAGCTGAGAGGGTTTATTAACAAACACCAACTTTTCTATTTTTTTACAACAATCATAACTTATAGAATATAATTCTATAATTTCTGTATTTTCCACAATTACCACTAGATGGAAGTGGGTGATTTTACCATTTAAAAATGTGTCATGATGTTTTGCAAGTGACAAAATGCAGTCGTATACAGATAAAACTGCACTGACGTTTCCTGTAATACTGATATCAAAAATATAAGGGTAACAATGATCTCACAGATGCGTGCAACTACACAGTGTTATATTTCTTCTTTTGCTACTTTCAGTGGAGCAGCGTAGTATCGCCAAATTTGCCGGGCACCCCGTGGAAATCCTATGAGGACCCCTGGTGTCCCGGTAGTGTCTACAATACTGCATGTAGCACACGCAGAGGCATCCCCAACAATTTGCCATGCCTCAATTATCCATCTGGAGGCGCTCTCTCCCGACTGTGTCCATATTCATGTGACCTGCCGTGGAGAGGCGGGGTTATAATGTAACAATTTAGGTCCTACAGTGTAACCAATAAAGTGTTGCTGATAACCCAGCGCATCTGGTCGCCGCTGCACCCTCCCTTCGTGTCGCAGCTGATTTAAAAAAAAAAGGAGCCCAACCTCGGACATCAAATGATCAAATGATCTGTAACGGAGGCGCCGCCAGAGGGGGACGGGACTGACTCATAACACATTCATATGAGGTGCGTAAGCTTGTGGCACATTGAGAGAGGAGGAGGAGGGGTGAATACTGTAAATTCCTCCAAAGCCGTGAGGTGCTCTGGGTAGGATTTGGTACAGATCGTGTGCTTGTGCTCTGCGAAGGATGCAACAGGATATTCTGCTCGCACAGGAGAGGTTGCTCTCTTCACCGTCCCCGTAGTTTGTGGACCGAGGCGCTGGCCTGTTGCTAGGAGACCTTTTGACAGCTGGGAGCTTTTTTTCTTATTATTTTTCTTCAAAGTGACACTTAATGCACTAAGGGTATCTGCTTATCTGGCAACCCAAACCTTCCCTCCTCCTCCTCCTCAATTCAGCTCCCTCGCGCGCTTTTCGTGCGTAAATCCTAATTGTCTTCTGTGCGTAAAAGACAACATTTGCACTGTGGTCGTTTTCGGTCAGGAGATTACAGTGTTTTGCAGGGAACAATGGCCTAGTTGTTGCGATTATCAGATCCTAAATTTATCCGCCTTCCGGACGTGTTTAACCTCTCCCACTGCTCATTTTTTCACTTGGTAAGATAATTTTTAGATATAGGCTATGTTATGAAAACCTCGTATTCTAACAGCACTGAAGACATTTAGGGAGACAAGGAAGTTATGATTTCCAATTTTATTTGCTTTTGATCACACGTTTTTAGCATGTGTTCAGCTGGACTCAAGGGTAATGTAAGTAACACTTACCTGTGGCTATACATCTGAAGGTCAGTCGTGAATGGATCGATAAGTAAACCTCACTGAGGGTGACACCTAAACCAGCAGTACACTCGGCTCTATCAAATAAACTGCAAACATACAGAGGCTTGCTTCTGTAAAACAGGTGTATGAGAAGACCCAGGTCAGCTTATTATTTGTACACTAAGCGAGTGGGGTTTCAATCAGAGTATCCAGAGCAGCTTGGATTTCCGAGTGACCTCTCTGTGCTGCTGGACATTATCTGTGGGATATCAAGATTCAGGTGTGTAGCACATTATGTCAAGGTTGTAGCTACACCAGAAGGACTCGGTGTAATTTGGACTCCCAGCTTGTTCAGAAAAGTGCTGACCTTGTTGATTCACTTCACTGAAGCCTAGCTGCCTGTGGCTGTCGCAGTCCCCGGGCTTTACAAGAAAAGGCCTTCAAAGAACAGCTCTAACAATTGTCAAAGTCAACAGAGAATGGAGAGAAGGGAGAAGTCAGCATTAGGCGTAACGTGTGGTAGCATCCCTTCACACGTCGCACAGGAGGCTGTCACATTGTGGCTTTGTTGAGTAGATGGACTGAGTGAAGCTGACATGCTGTTCTGTCCTATCAGGCTGATGTATGTGCCCAGTGAGGAGACTACAGTCCTCAGGAGCCACATAGCACCTCCCCTCCACCTCCATCTTAACTTCCTTTGTAAGAGGGTATGCCTTCTGAACCGAGCCTCAGGTAGGTCCGCACATCTAAAGCTCATGGCAAAAATAGACAATAACCCTTAAGGAACCGTTACTGTGTATGCACCTCCTGTGGCTTATCAGGAGGTAGAGCGGGCTGTTCATTGATTGGAAGGATGGTGGTTTGGTATACGCATGTATGGGTGAATGTGGCTACTGGTGTAACAGTGCTTTGAGTGGTCAGCTAGACTAGAAAACTGCTATGTTAATGAGAATCCAAACACAGAATCAACTGACAGTTTCAAACAATGCTGACATTATTCACTTCTTTATTTTAAGCTGAGAAAGATCTATTTAGGATCGATTTGTTGTTCAATAACCGTGCTTGGAGAGCGCAGGCTCTACTAGCTTTCTCTATCTTTCTCTCTCTCCTGGACTGTCCATTCAGTGTCTTTTTTTATCTAACTTAATATATGGATGTAGACAAGGTTACACGAGAGACAATCCACCTATCTACCTAAGAGCCCAATCCGTTGTACCAAACCTACTTACTAAACCTTCAAAAACAGGTCACAGTTGTATTTTCTTTTAGTTTAATCAAATAGAAGGAAACATCTTTTTATTGTGTTATCAGGGAGTCTTTTTTTTTAGCAGCAGGATGCTGCACGTGGGATTTACTTGGAAAAAGAACTCCAGCATCTACACTGATTGCTTCATTACCTAGCCTTCCGACTCTGTGGTTTATTTATATGTTTAATAGTTTTTGGACACTAAATGAATCTCGGAGGCAGGGAGAAATAATCAAGTGCTGATTTTGGCCTTTTCAAGAAATAAGAATATGTTGCAATAAACTATTTTCAAACTGAAATCTACTTTTAGCCTTTTAAAGCCAACATATATGGCATCGTAACATTTCTGACTGTTGCAGTCCTTGCGGTGGTACTTTAAGAGGAAACATTGGTGTACTTTAAATTTTAAAGCTGTTTTGCACATCATACTTGGGTAATTAGAGAAAAAATAACCTCTGATAACATTATTTCTTTATTTTTTTGTGAGCTGGTAAATTGCAACTTTTGTAACACAAACAAAATATGACACACTGTGAAATGTAGGACACAGATTCTTTTGCAATATGACCCATTCTGAGGGCAGTTTAGCCACATTATCGTTCTTGTGTTACTTTAGTTTTCAC
>NW_005187510.1:919273-925333 GCF_000239375.1 Pundamilia nyererei
TCCGCCCACACACACGCCCATTATTTCCTCTGTCTTACACCCCATCACCATGAAGGTGACAGAGTAAGCCTCTTGGCAGGCAGCATAATTTAAAGTGATGGCCAGGACTGGAAGTGGACATAGATGGATTTGGGTGGACAGACTGGCTTATGAATGGGCATAAGCGGAGAGGGACTGAGGATGAGTTGGAAAATGGGGTATATTTGCTGTTACATGGATCCTCAGCTTTCTGCCAGTCGGGAAAACTCATTTTGACATGTTCTGTGGTCAGCGCGTTTATCCTGTCAGCTAAACTGTGAGATAGACGCTGATGGGTAGGAAGCGCTGTTTTTATAAGTGTGGGGGAATGGCAAAAATGTAAATCATGGCAAGCCATTGATTGAGTCACTTGTCTAAATTTCTGATGCAATTTTAACAATGGAAATTAAAGATAACTGAATAATGGGGTGTATGCACTTATGAATGTGTTTGTATCTTGTGGGTGGGACTGATTGAAGGGTTTTAGGCTATTTGATTATATTATTCAAATTATTGCTAGTCCTGTGGATGTTTATGTCTAATATTTTGGGTGTACCTGTTCAGGGACTGTAGATGGAAATGAACTAGTAGCGCGATCTGATAAACACCACCCTTTCTCTTACGAGATCAGTGTTTTTGTGCATAGTCTTTGATAAATCATCTCATAAACTCATATTTTATTCACAATAGAATATAGAAAACACATCAAATGTTTACATTGGGACATTTTACTATTTCATGAAAATGTTAGCCCGTTTTGAATTTAGCAACACGTCTCCAAAAAGTTGGGACGGGCATCCCGAAAGGCTGGAAAACTAAGTGTTACAGAAAAACAAACCAACTGGAGGAACATTTAGCAGCTTAGCGGGTCATCTGGCAACAGGTCAGTGACATGAGGTGCACCATTCTGCAAAAACCTGTGTCTACATATTGTGGAACAAATTCAGAATAATGTGCCTTGATGAAAAATTGCAAAGACTTCAAATATCTGATCATCTTCAGTGAATATGATGAAATCTCTGTTCAAGGGAAGGTTGAAAATGAATACAGGGAGCCCTGACGTACCAATGCATTAAACACTTTCTTAAAGGTTAAACTATTTGATATGTTTTGTATGTTTTATTGTGAATGAAACATGAGTATGAGATTTGCACATTTTTGTTCACATTTTACACAGCATCCCAACTGTTTTGGAAATTCACTTATATTTGTGCATATTCTATTCACAGAAAGGGATGCTTTGCCACTGTTTTATCATAAATAAAAATATGGGACAAGCTTATGTGCCAATTATTGGCACATAAGCTTGTCCCATATTTTAATGATACTAACCAGAAAAGTTAAAGCATGACCAAAGTCTTTACATTTAATTCTAAGAAGGCTAATGAATGTTGTAGATAACAAATAATGTAATTATAAAGCAGATATAATAACCTCATGGAGGCAACAAATGCCTCACTAGAGAAAAAACCAAGGATGAATAATTACAATTTATCGCCTGGGAATCATTAATGTTCAAAAAGCCACACTAATTCTAGGTACAGGGACATTAAATTCATATTAATATGGACTGGACTGGCATGTAGATAGCACTTTTCTGGTCTGACTGCTCGAACCATTCTACTCTATAAGCCACATTTAGCTTTTTCACACACTAATTCATGCAGCACTTAAAGACACACCTACAGCCATTTTTACAATCACTAATTAACCTAGCATGCATGTCTTTGGAGTGTGTAAGTAAGCTGGAGTACCCAAGGAAACATGAGCAGGCAAACAAGCTAAGCAGGCCCCAGATAATCAGGAGATTTAAACCAACTGCACCACCATGCTGCCAAATTATTCAAAAATGTCTTCATCCTCTGGGTTTTGTGGCCACTTCTAGAGAGTTTTATGGCAGAAAACCAACAGTTCCATATAGTTCAGTAAAAAACAAGAAAAATCAGCCTCACGGTGGTGGAAGAGAAAAAATAGGGTATCGTCAATAAGAGTAATCCTGTGTGGACTAATAATAGTTTTAGCGCGTCTGACATTTATAGTAGTTGTCAATACGTGTCTGAACACCAATAGTAAAGTAATCAATGGATACTGATATAGTTGCAGTGGTGTGGTAAAAGGTAGAGGAAACTGGGTTAAGAGATACTTTATGTATGGATAATAATGATACAGCAAGCAACGTTAGCTTGCTGTAGTTCCTTAGCTTAATTCTTGGAGTGTGTGTGAGAGCATTTCATTTCAGTTGTTTGGTGTGATTTTCACCACTGGGCATGGGGTAAAAAGTTATGATTTTTCATGTATTTACTGTGCACATTACATATATTTAAAAAAAATAGAGATTTTTGTTAAGGTAGGAGTTTTACATGGATATATGTTACTATTGTGCTGTCAAGGTGGTTAAAATGAATGGAATTGTTTCGATTTATTGCAAATGTTTGCTCACAGAAAAGTCTTAATTTGTTTTAATCCATCTGTGGTAAAGGATAAATTATTATTGCTTATTATCATTAGTGCAAAATCTTTGTCTTACCTAGTAAATCCACTAAAATCCAACATCTGTTTTGTATGTCTGTGTGTTGTACACCAGTAGGGAGATGCTGACAGGACAGAGGCTCTGCCAGTCAAAGTCGCACCAGGATTCGGTCCTCTCTGCCCTCAACCAGCAGAGGAAGGATGGCCTGCTGTGTGATGTCACTCTGGTTGCCGGTGAGCAGAAGTTCCACGCCCACAAAGCCGTCCTAGCAGCGTGCAGCGATTACTTCAGGGTGAGTCTAGTTCATGTTAGAGATCTCAAAAACAATTCATCCTGCCAATAAATGAAGTTCTTGAGCAGAGTAGTAGTAGAAGTGTTTGGTTGGAAAATTGGTCATGTTTGCAAGCCCACATGGTGTATTATATGTCACACCAACTGCTACACGTCTTTCACTAACCCACCTGGAACGAGCCCGAGTGTTTGATACCTTTTAAGCCACATACGTTGCTTTAGCTAGGCTTGTGCTGTCAGACAGCCAGGCAGGAGATTTCCTCAGATGGGCCGCACAGGGAAAAGTGCACACATGAGATTTAATTCAGGGACACCAAGCAGATTAGAAGGTAGAAATTAATCCCTGTTGAAAATGAGAGGCAGATTAAATATGTCCAAGTTGCCCGGGGATTATTCCTCCCGTGTGTGTGTGTGTGTTTGTAGGGTTTTGGTTTTTTTTACTTCTGTCTGAAGAGAGTCGAGGGTGGGCGAGTCACACTCCTCTCCTCCTTTTGTTCATCCCCTTCACATTTGTTCTCCTTTTGTTCTTCGGCTCCTTTTTTAAATGCCGCTCTTTCAAGTCCCAGCTGAGCCGAGCAACACTGTTGTTCCAGCGCTCGGATTATTAGATCAGCTTGCTACAGTAAGCAAGAAAAACTCACTCCGCTCCTCTGTTCCTCTGGAGCAGCCTAACAACATTATGTTCATTTTGTCATCTGACTCCACCGCTGGGTTTCATTTACTTCATTTACTGAGGAGATGAAGGGGCCTTGTGTGGGGAATAGCAACTGTGTTTTCCCCCTCGTTCCACGTCTCAGTCTTCTCACACTCAGGCAAACACCTGCACACTTTGCAGTGATTAGAACACATTATGTAGTCCAGCGGGCATGAGGGATTGTAATGAAATACCTGACCAAGCATGAGTTGTGTACCTGGAACTTGTCCTGAATGTGTCACCTGCCTCTTCCAGTCCCATCACATTACTAAGACGTCTGGACAGCTTGGCGAGATACAGCCACAATCAGTCACACCAGCCTCACAAGCACACCGCTGACAGCGAGAAAGTACCCACACACAAAATGTTGTCTGTTCGCCCATCAGTTAGAAAGGAGCCTTTACCAAAAAACAGTCACTATTTTCAATAGAAATGTCACAAACTACACTAAGTAAAAGTCATATATTGCTTTGTGACAACACTATTTAAAAGACTGATCGGTATTTCCTGTAGATCATTTATAGACGATCTCTCCTCTGTCTAATCCAATATAGCTTGATTTGATAATGGCATCTGTTGTAAGTTGATCCCTGTGAGGAAGTTGGTGCGTGGGGATTCAATGTATACTGTGCTATTTGTAGCAAGCTGTAAATAAGTGGAAATAGATTCAGTGCTGCATACAAAATTGAAAGTTTGTGAATTCCCCTTTCAGGTATTTATAGTAGCAACAGCTTATTTAGTTTTTTCTTCTGAATACTTTAGAAAAGGAGTTTGCAGGTACTACTGTGGCACTGATGTCGCATTAGGCAGTTGCATTGCATATTATATATCTCCGGACTGCATGCACAGAGGTACAACACACTACATGGACTGCCTGTGGAAAGAGTTGAGCTCTGTTTAACTGAGCTGTATTGATTTCATTTATGAGAATTTGACACTGTTGGGTCTGTGATTCCACAGGCCCCACAGGTTTAGAGACTTATTCCCGTTAATGAAGCAAGACGAACAGCAATCGATCGATTTTACTTGCTAGCAATGGAGGCTGGTCCACCAGGCTCTTGGAGCTGAACGCTCCTCACCTGTTTCCTAGCCAACTTCAAATAAACAGCCTTCCTTGCAGCCTTTTTATTGAATACAGTTACAGTTTACACTGGCACCACCCATCGCGGTGTGTCGGGCCCTTGTATGTGTGTGTATGCATGTGCGAGAATGTGCGTGTGTGTGTGTGTGTGTGTGTGTGTGTAGGTGCCCGTGAGTGTGTGTGCTTGTGTTTGGGGGTGCATTTGTGTGACCTCCTGCTCACCAAAGGGTCATAAAGGCAGGAAGTTTACTAAACAAGAAAACAGAACCTTCACATAGGATGTGTCCCTATAATAAAACACTACAGCCTCCCCCACCATTCAACAGGCTGGGGCGGGGGTCAGAAACAAAGGAATGTCTTGGATCATACAGTCTGAACCAAGACTTACAAATTTAAGTACAATAATGGCAACATTTAGCAATTTGACTCCAACAGACACAAGCCTGAAATGTTCTTTTCTTTAAAGCTGTAGGTAGAACACCAAGTCTGAAAGGTGAAAGCATATCTGCCTGTATCTCAATCCTGAAGATTTATGAAAATATATAATATAATAGTATAACTCTATATTATTTTTAGATGAGAACATTTCCAATAAAAATATTAGACCAATGGAACAATTTTACAGTCGTGTGAAAAGTATTTACAAACCTCTTTGCAGCTCTGTTTTTCTTTGTTAGCAGCCATTAACTGATAATCAGCAACTGTGAGCACCTCTACAAATGCAAAAGTTTTGACTGTTTCCTGGTTTGGAGGATCTTAACACAATCCTAAACTCTTCCCAGGAGTGTATGTCCCAGAACATTTATTTTAAGCTCAGACTAAACAATGCTCAAAACACTGCAAAACTCCCAAGAGCTACATGTTAGACTATACAGGCCTCACTGAGCATATTAATATTAAAGTTCTTGAAAATATAATTTGATAAAGACTCAACAAGAATGGCTTAAAGTGTTGCCAGGAGAAATTCTTTACATATAAAAAAAACATGGCAGCATAGCTTAGGTTTGTATCTTGAGTTGTATCTCAAGAAATCACAAGACTTCTGGAACAGTGTTTTTTGGACAGACAAGCCTAAAGTGGAGCTTTTTGGCCATAATGTATAGCACCACTTTGGTAAAAATAAAACACAGCTTATCAGCACAAACACATCACACCAACTGTCAAGCATGGTGATGGAGGGGTAATGATGTAGCCACAGGATCTGGGCATCTTGCAGTCAGTGACTCGACCAAACTTCTCTCTATAGAGCTCAGGAGGTAGAGCAGGTCATCTACTACTCAGAAGGTTGGTAATTCGATTACTGGCTGTTCCAGTCTGCACGCCAAATATCTTTGGGCAAGATACTAAACCCAATTTGCTCTCCAGTGATCTATCAGAGATTGAATATGTATGAATGTTAGATAGAAACGTTGTATGAATGTGTGAATGAGGCAAGTTATATAAAGTACTTTGAGTGCTCAGATAGAGTAGAAAAAAAGCTACAGTGGGGCAAAAAAGTATTTAGTC
>NW_005187510.1:925353-929476 GCF_000239375.1 Pundamilia nyererei
GAGTATACTGAAGTCAGATGTGAGGCAGTCTGTCCCATAGCCTAAGCCTGGCCTAGACTGGGCAACAAGACAATGGTCCCAAGCACAGTAACAAGTCTATAACAGAACAGCTGAAAAAGAAAAGAATCAAGGTGCTGCAGACCTCAGCCTGACTGGAATACTGTGCTATGCATATATAAATACCCACTAACCTCAGTGTACTGATGTATTAATATTGTAAAGAAGTATGGGGCAAAACTGTATCACTTATCAAGTTTTTCTAAAGGTGCTTCTACAAACTACAGAGTGATGCAGATTCAAATAAAGAATTTTGAATCTTGAACATTAAAAATGTAAAGATGCAGTTGAATCATTACTACAAGGTCTTTCTTTATGAAGTAGAAAGGAGAACAGAGTGGCTGTCAAGAATAAACAAACTGTTGCTCTTAATCATTTGTTTATTTATAGCAATCAAGGTTCAGATAGGAACACTATAGTCAAAAAAAGACTTTTATTTTAATCTCCTGGAATTTATGTTATTATCCTTTATTTATCCAGGTGAAAAAGTCTCATTGAGGTTAAAATGTCATTTTCAAGAGAGACGTGGGCAATAGGGCAGCAAAAGTTACAATTTGATGGCATGGGCAACTTCCCAACCCTTCCATGTGCACTGGCACAGAATTGGGCAGGATTCAAGGACACAGACAGATTAAGTCAAATGCAGCATTAAACTGTGTTCATGACTCATATAGAGTGGGTTGTCTGCCTATCAGAAAGTCAGTGATTTGGTCCCTGGCTCCTCCGGTCTGCATGTTGAAGTATCAAACAAGATACTGATCCTCAAGCACTTTGTAAGTATCGATACCAGTCCATCCAAAACAGGAGCTGTGGGTTGCAGAGTGGCTTGCAGATGAAAAAATGTGCTCCAAATGAGATTTGCCAATTATATATAGGGATGGGTATCATTTAGGTTTTATCCGATACCAGTACCAAATCGATACTTTTGAAACGGTGCCGGTGTTTAAACGGTGCTCGAACCGGTGCTTAAAGAATGGAGAACTCAAACTTTGTCCAAAAATCTCTATGTTTAGCTGTTTTTTTGTAAAAAGATAACAATGTTAGCCTTTTCTGCAGCTATAGGGCATATATGGTATCACTCTTGGCTGGAAGCAGTGCTTAAACAATGGAAAAAAACACCAATTTTGTCTAAAAACCTCTCATGTTTAGCTGTTTCCCAGCGCTTTGGGGTCCTTAGGTACTAGTAAAGCACTATACAAATACAGGAATTTTACCATTTTGACCGCTTCGCCTTGGGCATTTTTAATCTGTAGCTCTGCTCTAAAAGAACGTACGTACCTGGGCCCGCCTACTACGCTTGCAAAGGTAAAATGATTGGCTAGAATCCAAAGTGTATGACATCTCAGGAAAAATAAAAGCACCGAAATAAACTACAGTTTATGTCAGAACTGGTGTCATAATGGCACCGGATACCGGTACCCATCCCTAATTATATATCAGCTGATATCCTGGGTTTGTGGTGAGCTTTCCTTTATGTTGTGCTCTGTGAGCACTACTTTGAAACATATTAAGCATCTAAATCCAATCACAAAATCACCACGCAGTTTACCATAGAAATGCTGACCATGTTTATTTCTTTCTACTGAGGCAGTTAAGGACAGGAAGGTTAAATTAACAAATGAATGGTTTTCACAAGTTTTTGTGCACAGTCTTAAGTAAAAGTCTAAGTACTCTGAATCCTTGTAAACCTTCCTCATTTCTTGGCACCAAGAACGAGAGCAGTTGGCAGATTCAGTCCAAATGCACTGATACACGCATTGGTCTTTAAAAAGCTTAACAGCTGAGCCTCTGGCAATTTAACAGCTTGCAGCAGTTATGGAACAAACATTCCAATTAAACTTTACCAAGCAGTACCAAAGTGTAGACACGTATCGTTTAATACTATTTTCTCTGATCTAAAGGTCCCAGCAACATAGGAACATAGGAAAATGCCAGAAAAATCCAAAGAACAAACAAATGCAGTCTGAAAGGTTTATAAGAAAATTCCACTGGACACTCACAAAGCAAAAACACATATTAAATTGGAGAATGTCTTCCTAAATGGGATATTGTTGTTGTACATGAAACTACTCCACTTTTTTTAAATTACTGTGCACCCTCATCATAAAGGTAGCCAGGTAGAGGGCAGAACTAATTTCTTTTCAAAGTATTGGAAGACCAGCATACATTTTTAATGTAAAATTCAGTTAAAACAAAAAGAAGACATTTTTGTTTCTCTATTGTAAGATAAGAATCAGTGTAAAATAGAAATATTAAAGTGAAGTGCCTAGGGCTGCCACAAACGATTATTTTGATAGTCGACTAGTCACCAATTATTTTTGCGATTAGTCGACTAATCAGATCATCATCCATTGGACATAAAACGTACAGCATATTGCACCAGCAGCATCTGCTCTTATATAACTATCATTAGCTTACAACTTTAAGGGTTTAAGGTATGTGCTAACTAAAAATAAAGACAAGATGATAGTTTATTAAATTTTAATGAAATTTGCAGATTGCTTCGGTTTAATAAACTCCTTGCTATCTAAAATATAACAGGACACCGGAGTATATTCTTGAGCATCTCACACTTCTGATAATCAGCTGTCTGCTTGACGTTTATTCAGCTGTGTAAAAACTATAACTTTAATCTCAGCCAAACCGATTTACTCAGGAACAAATAAAACACGGAACAAAGCCAAACAATAACATTTTTAAGTTATCTAAGTAACTTTTATCATGTTTAACCTGAGTAGCGAAAGACAGGTGTTCTCACGGGCTCTAGTTAGCCTTGCCCCCGGCTAGCAATCGAGCTAGTGGGTAACAGACGTCTCTGAAAACGTCGGAGCGCTTTTGAAAATATGTGGTGTCTTGATAAACTGAGCAGATATTTGAGGTTTACACAGCTACATTCTCACCTGAAAATGTGTTAAACGTTTATTTTGCGACCCAGAAAGAATAATAAGAATAACATTAAAACTAACTAGCTGCCGCCATTGTTGGAAACTGAGCTGGGCCGCGCTATGAATTCTGGGACAGAGCTACTTCTTCTTTGGGGTTTAACGGCAGCTGGCATCCTTGAACATGCAGTGCTGCCATCTTCTGTTTCATTCCGTTATTACACTCTTAAATCCTACTACTTATTCCTGCGTCTTTTGGGATCTTACAAAGGCGTCAACTATTAAATCAGTCGTCGACGATTTTGATAGTCGACGTAATTGTGACTAGTCGACTAATCGTGGCAGCCCTAGAAGTGCCCCAAAAAGCAAAATCATCCATTTACCAAATACAGTCAACTATTCTTTGTGGTCTTTTCTAATAAACATACTTGCAAGTGTAGTCTCCTTCCCTGGAGATAAACCACTACTTTTCTCAGACTGAATACTGTAATTTTTCACTGGGTGCGTGAGGAAGTCACGAGTCCTCTATGGTATGATCAGGCCAAGCAGGCACACACAAATTTTGCCAGCCGGTCAGGCTAACTGCAACGCTATACCCCCACTGCAGCAGTGTGTGAAACGACTGCAGCGAGCATGGCTCTGTGGCGCAATGTGTCTCTGCGATAGATCTATATCCCAAATCAGGGTAGCCATCCGTCACCACCAGTGCTCCCTGAGCTCCTTCACCAAGGTCAGGAGCGCTCATGCTGAAGGCACACAACTCTATGAGCACTTCTCAGGGTGCCCTGTCTCTGTATATCGTAGGCAGTCTATATTGTTTGTCCTCCACTCTTTACTTCCTGCTTGTGTCTCAATGCTTTTTTGTGTGTGTTTTATGTTCTTGCAGACAGACCAAAGCTCAGCCGCTATCACATCCCGGGTGGTGAATCAACAAGACTGAGCTTTGAAGACAGATACGCAGACACTGGTTTAAAACTCAGCGTAGCCCATTTCTCACATCATACTCACAATACAGAAGGGCCATTTGCCAGAGAAGGGGGTGGGCGTTGGTGCCTGGTGAAAGTTCATGTGTGCTATAAATCAGGGAAAGCCACATTCATTATAAGCGAAATGAATGTGGCTTTCACAACAGAAGGAGATCCTGCGATAACCAGGCAGCCCGGGGGCTTTTGAAGCTTAAAATG
>NW_005187510.1:930015-932087 GCF_000239375.1 Pundamilia nyererei
GTGTGTGTGTGTGAGACAGGATGAGGGAAAGACAGAGGGGTATAACAGAAAGTACTGATTGTGCTATTTCTTTCTGTTGACCTTCAGAGCCAAGGCAGGTAAATCAATACGAAAAGGGTTCTAGGATGCTGCGTCTGGCAGGTTTTGATTAACTATCAGGCTGTTTTTTTGTTGTGTTTTTTTTTCTCAAGTGTGTCGTAACCTCCAGATATTTATATGATGAACCTCCAGAGCCACCTCTGAAAGACTGGAGAAACAAATGTGAATGGTTGTGATCACTGGACTTTTTCTAATACAGTATTATATGTGTTTGCTTCTTTTATTTCAACAAAGAAAGAAAATGCCACATGAAATATGTGCGATGTAATGTTCCCTCAGCTGACCTCCATGTTTTGGCTCTGTGTCATCAGGCCATGTTCAGCCTGTGCATGGTGGAGAGCGAGGCAGATGAAGTGACTCTGCAGGGAGTGACCAGCGTCGGACTGAAGCACGCTTTAGATTTCGCTTACACTGGACAGGTGAGTTTGAGCCATCGTGAGCAGACTGACAAAAACCCCCCAAAACAACAACAACATTTGCAGAGATGGAAATGCTGTCGACAGAAAATCTCATGAAAAGAAATCACAGTACACCACACAGAAATTTTTAGATTAATATCCAGAAAGTTATTTATCAGTACATATCATTACATTTGCTAAACTGTGGGTGAACGTCCACTACTACTGTTAAATTGTTCTGATGTATCATTAGGTTTAGAAACCAAGTTCTCTGCCAGGTGACATAGTTTGTTGACTCTGATTTATTGAATCCTTATTTGGCTGCCTAATCAGCCTTACTTTCTACACTGTTTCAAGGCTAAGCTACATTGCCTGATCCCATTTGCCTGATTGGCAGTTTCGTCTCATTTGGACGTCTAGGCCTGCTCAATTGATCAGCCTTCGTTGCTTTAAATTTGCAACCTCTCTGGAATGAAATGCTTTAACCTGTAGTGCAAGAAATAATATATATGTTTTTAATATAAAAATATACAGTAATAACGCAAGCAACCACAAAATCCCCTGGGGCCCACCCAAACTTAAATCTTCACTCCAATGAAAATACAAGAGAAAGTGATGTATTTCCTTGACTGTTTTATTCAGGAAACATAAACAACACAGTCCTTTGGCTATAAATCACCACCCATCCATATGTAAAGTGTTAAAGCCCATGTGTGACCCACCTGGACGCAAATTTCAATACAAAAGTAAGTAAATTTAGGTCAGAGCAATGAGCAATATCACAAACTAACGACCTCCTATTACCAGTTTTAATTCACTTTTTATCTAAACAAATTCATTTACATATATAAATATGCAACTGTAAATAATTTCACACTGAATTTCTGGTATTACTACAGCCTACCTGCAGTACTGGCCCCCACTTTGGAATTCACTTTGTTAAAAAGATACTTCTGTTAAACCCCTTGAGTTAAAGCTGAAAGTCTGGACTTCAGTCACATCTTGACTGTTTGACTGAGACAAAATCCATCCATTTTTTAAATATACAGTCCTAGAAAACAAGTAAATGGGCTGGCTAGCAGCAATCTCTGAGATGCAAGTTATGTTTGTTTTCCCTACTGTTCACTGAAATACACCGTATAAAGACAACATAAACGCTCACGTGGTTTAGCAAATTTATTTAGCCAAGCTAACCAAGCTATATAAGCAAGCACAGTGCAGCTACTCAGCATGCTAAGCTAACCAGCATGTTCTTAGTACTGGCAGACAGTAGCCAAACACTAAACTAACTCCCTCAGCTAGCATAGCAGCACACAACATAACTGGCTAACAAGCTATGAAGAATATTTGCAGAATTGATTCCAGTGCCTTTCTTCTTTGATATATACACTTTACATGTACATGTATATTGTTGTTTAAAGAGCTTGGAAAGAAAAGCGTCTGGACTTCTTTGAGTTGCTTGAAGATGTTTCACCTCTCATCCGAGAAGCTTCTTCAGTTCTAAGGTCAAATGGGGGAGAGTCCCAGATTTAAACCCAGTGGGAGTTTCACCCCAAAGAGGGACAAAGGACCCCT